>NC_092820.1:162107452-162379952 GCF_023375885.2 Dermacentor andersoni
GGCTGCAATGAAGTAAACTATTGGAAACGGCTGCTCGAGGCTTATCGGCACGCACATGCGGGAGTTCAAAAAGCAGGTGTCTCCGGCGCAGTGAAAAAAGGCCTATGAGCTGTGATTAATTAAAGTGAAAGGCCACATATTTGTGGACCAATTATATCATAATTGCAAAGTCATCAACAATAAGCAGGAAGCTTGCAGGGTCATTAGTCTATGGCCTGTTTATTAGATCATATGGGCTGAAAATCTCGTAAGAATTTGCACACAACCTACGGAACATGTCCGCATTTAGTGCATGTACGCACATCATATATGACTAGAGAATTTCCGTAGAGGCACGCCTCCCTCCCAAAGTCAAGTATATGCAACGAATTGGCTGCGTAGTCTAGGCCCGCTATGTAGATGTAGCACACGCAGAAAAAGCGTGTTTGTTATGTCGAGAGAATTCCTAGCGAAACTCCAGCCAAAATGAAGCATAATGAATCAACATTTCAGATTTAGATTAGATTAGATTTAGAGAATTAAAAGGTTCAATTAAGCCCTTGGCACCGATGCGTTTGCCATGCTTGGCAATATAACTATAACATCTCAAAATACTGCCTTCGCTTGTCCCTTTCGATTCGCGTGCCCTTGTCATTTTCTTTTCTCAGCATGGAAGTTGCCATTGAAGAGGTCTTGCAGAAAAAGATCAGACCAGGCAAACGAGCATTGAAGTTTCACATGGAGTGCATCGACTTCGATGGCAAGAAAGTCGACATGCCCCACAATGAGACACCTGCTGCTCCGGCAAGATGGCGCCATGCAGTTCGCCTCATCATTAGTGAACGGTATAGTATCTGCTCGCCTAATGCGGATTCTTGCACGAGTTGCCGTCAAGTTTGACAATATAGAAACACTGAAGAAAAATATTAGGTTGAGTTAACTTGAAAGATTATTGGCTTCACTAATAACCAATTGGTCATTCGTAGCGAGAACTGAGCTTCTTCGGAATGAGAAAATGAAAAAATAAACGAAAAAAAAAACGAAAAGTAGTAATGGCGCCACCTGTTGTGGACTATAGTACCACTCGAGTAACGTCATCACTGGAGTGACATAGAGGAGAGGTCACGTGTAGATTTCATTCTGGTGACGTGACCGACTTCAGTTTGGGGCTGACGACGGGAACTTCTTAAGGTGTCCTCCGAAATAACCTCTTAAACAACGTCGCTGAATTGTAAAGACCGAAGCACCAACGTAGTAGCTTTTATGAACGATCACGCTGTCGGATAAATGTCCACATCATGTCCAGCATGGTAGAAAAGCACTAAGAAAATTCCGGGGTTTTACGCGCCAATGCCGCGATCTGATTACGAGGCGTGCCGTAGCGGGGGACTCCGTATAAATTGTATGACCGCAAGGGGTTGTTTAAAAACGCTCAACCAATGCACAGTGCAAGGGCGTTTTCGCATTTCGCTGCTTTCGAAATACGGTGGCCACAGCCGGTGTTTGATTCCCCGACCTCGTGCTTAGCAGCGCAACGCCATAGCCGCTAAGCCACCACGGAGAGTGAGGTGATCTCTCTGTGGTGAACACTGTAGCGGTGGGCATCTGAGGTTTTGCGGCAGTGAAGACGGTACCATGCAAGTTGACGATCCTCATCGGCGTGATGGATGACAATGGCAGCATCGGCATGGAACATTCCGGATGCGTGGGAAACTAGCATGCCGTCAAGCACTGTCGTAACCTCTCGGTTATGGAATAAACGGAAAGGGATGAACCCTCCACTTACTAGAATGTCAGTGTTGTACGTGAAATTTAGATAAGGGAGCAAATCGTTCCTGTTCCTGTGATCAGTGGCAACATACATTGAAAGCATATCTGCGGTGGTACGTCTTGTTTAGTCTTTGGATCAACCCGCTGGTTTTGGATTGATAAGTCGTTGTATCACGGTGTGCAGTGCCCCTGGCCTTCAATACCCCTTGTATATCAAGTCTGATCACTAGCAGGGTGATGACTACCGCTTTGGCTCCTTACAGTGGAGGTCGAGGTTATGAATGAAAAAAATGGGCGATATCTGCTGTGGTCTATAGCTCTTGCAGAGTGGTTTTCAAGGGGAAAAGGAAGAGATAAGTACAGCGCTGTTACTTATCTCTTCCTTTTCCCCTTTAAAACCACTCTGCAAGGTCTATAGCTCTTGGCAGCGCCTTTGTTTACAGAATGAGGTAATCGGTAGCGATTAGAATGCAACGGTTGCAAGACGAAGATGTAAGGAATGATCCCAGCAAGTCCGTACCCCTGTGCTGAAACGGTGCCCGCGGAATGGCTATGAGCTGTAGTAAGTCCTGCTGGGCGCCTAGGAGCAGTCTTACCTCGTTGGCAATCACCGCGTATGTGCACGTATTGTTTCGCAGTCTTTGCAAGACGTTGCCATGTAGTAGGTGCGGTGAACTCTTTCCAACGTGCGTATGAATCCTAGAGGTCCGGACGATGGTTCATCGGGACAGGAATGTAAAATGTGGCCACGGAGTTTGGTCGGCCTAAGGAGCAGGTAAGCAAGCAGTTTTGGTAGGGTCGAAGCTCTTGTAATGGACGCCGTTGCGAAAACAAAACGGTGGCAGCGAGCGTGCGAAATCAGGAGCAGTGGTTGATGCGCGCCCTTCGAGGTCAACGAGAAGGCGGCGCAGCTCCAATTCGTCGTGCTGTTGCTGGTTCAAGTCAAGTGCCGACACGGCGGAAATAAAAGAACGTCGACCTCTTCAAGGTCGGTCGTGCCACTGAAGGTGGGAGCACGTGAGACACAATGAGCGTCGGTATGCTTGCGTTCGAACGATGATGACATTCCCTAATTCGGGGGCTCCATCGTGCCAGACGGCTTTAGAAATATATTAGATTTGCGAGTTAGCAGAGGGAATGATGGTGGTCTACCACCCTGAATGGGCGCTGTAACGTATGAGACCGGGCTATTTGGTGTTTCATCTTGTTAAACAGCGCGCAACGAGATAAAAGACGGCAAGAAAATGGGCAGCCGTACAAGTGTAGTCGGGATAATTCTTCTCGGAAGATAATAACGTGCGGCTCACATAGGCAATGACACGCTCAATGCCCTATTGCCCCTGGACCAACACAGCTCCGGGACCGATATTGCTGGCTGGCGTCTGTGTGCGATTCTGTGTCGACATCCTCGTGAAAAATGATCGAGTGCAGGTGGCGCCATCAGCTGGTTTCGGAGCGTATCGAAGGCGTGGAGTGTTTTTTTTTTTTTCCTTGCCCCAAACAAAAGCAGCGTCATCTTTTGTAAGTTGGTTCAGAAATTCAGGAATTTTTTAAAAGTTCACGACAAAGCCCCTATAGTATGCGCAAAGTCCCAGAAATTGGTGCAAATCACGTCTATGGTTGACTGATGCTCACTCAAATAATATTCAGACGCGCCTCTTTTACAGTGAGCAGCAAGCTGAACTGAATAGACCAGCGCAATCAAAGACGAGGAAGGACAAGACAAGGTGCTTATGCGTGTTATTTCATGTTACCTTTTACTAACGTACAATCTATGTGGTATTATGTAATTTTGAATGTACAGTACGGTATCATTTAGGTACTGCCGACATTTCGTTTATCTTGTACTTGTCAAGCAGCCGCTGAAACTTTTTTCTTGACAGCCTATTTCTTTCTGTAAAAGAACTCAACTAAATTGATTGATTGATTGATTGATTGATTGATTGATTGATTGATTGATTGATTGATTGATTGATTGATTGATTGATTGATTGATTGATTGATTGATTGATTGATTGATTGATTGATTGATTGATTGCGAAGCGCTGAATTCTAACAAGAGTTTATTGCAATGCGATGCCTCGTCCTTTTTCCTCTTTCTTTTCGCGCTGTTCTTTCAGCAGAAATTACCAACATGCCCATTTGTATAATCTATTAAGAAAACTAAAACCGAGATTCTTGTTGTTTCTTTCAGCCTGGTTTTGCCACGTGCATCGATAGCTCGGAGATAAGCGTCCGGATTCAGATGGACTTTTTTGTCATGGGCCTTCATCAACGTGACTATGGAGAAGCAGCCGCGCATAAAGCCGGTCAACACGTCAACCATATATTTTCGAACGACATAGTGATGGAGGAAACCAGACATTTAGTTTCATCCTGGTAGCCCTTCCTCTTCTCCGCAAGCGTTTTTAATATAGGAAATTTCTGCAATGGCATACCGGCGAGGGCACCAGCGTTTCGCATTGACCGCTCATCTCTTGGAAAGAACAAATGCGAAATTCGCGCTTCCATTTGATCTCCCAGTCTGACCCGTCTACGAACCTTCGCAGCGGTAATAAAATTGTGCCAACTTGGGGTTGTTGAAGTGATGTGCTCTGAGGCCGGGTTTCTTTTACTGGCGTTAGCAGTTTCGAGGCACGATTAAAAATGAAAAAAAAAAAAAATACTCGCAGTCTTCAGTGTCATTCCAAAAAGAGCAAAGAAACAGTACACTTTTGTGACCTTGAAGAATCGCAGCCTAATTTCCAACGAAGCTGTTCCTTTCAAGCAGTGGCAAGAGGAACTACAGCTGCCTGTAATTGAATCCCACACTTTAAAACAATGCCCGTATATCACTGACCCGTTATCACCGACCTTGCCCGCATATAAAACACATTCGAGCACTTGTTAAGAAATGTTGCGAAGGTAGTAATTCATCCACATACATTTTACTTCGCAAGTACGTTGGCCCCGCCCCATTTTTCCACCCAGCCAGCCGCTCCATTTAATCAAGCGCGTCACCCACCATTCCGGAGGTGCTGGCTTACGCACAGTCCGAGCCCTGACGCAAACTGTACGCACCCTCAAGGTGTGCGGCACCAAGTGCTTGAAGCTCGCGAAGCTTGAAATTGAAAAGCTGGAGCACATCCACCGTGAGAGTAGCCGAACGGCGACTCCTTTATTTAAACACACTCAAGTAGACATTAAAAGCTGGAGCACATCTACCGTGACAGCGTCCGAATGGCGACGCCTTTCATTTAAACACAGCCAAGTAGAAATTGAAAAGCTGGAGCACCTCCACCGTGAGAGTAATCGAACGGCGACTATTCTACTTAAACACAGTCAAGTAGAAACTGAAAAGCTGCAACACCTCCTACATGAGAGTATCTGAATGGCGACTCCTTTGCTTAAACACACTCATTTAGAAACTGAAAAATTGGAACACTTCCACCGTGAGAGTATCCGAACGGCGACTCTTTTACTTAAAAACAGTCAAGTTGAAATTGAAAAGCTGGAGCACCTCCTACATGAGAGTATCTGAATGGCGGCTCCTTTGCTTAAACACACTCATGTAGAAACTGAAAAAACTGGATCACCTCCACCGTGAGAGTTTTCGAACGGCGACTCTTTTACTTAGGCACAGTCAAATAGAAATTGAAAAGCTGGAGCACCCCCACCATGAGAGTACCTGAACGGCGACTCCTTTACCTAAACCCACTCGAGTAGACATTAAAAGTTGCAGCGCATCTACCGTGACCGCTTCCTAATGGCGACGCCTTTCATTTAAACACAGTCAAGTAGATATGGAAAAGCCGGAGCATCTCCACTGTGAGAGCTTCAGAACGGCGACTCCTTAAACGCACTGAAGCAGAAAAGCTTTGCAAAAGGAAGGAAAAAAGGAAATAATGAAGAAATAGAAAAAAAGAAAAAGAAAAGGCAGGCAACAAGTAAATTGGGAGATTTACGATATAACAAGAGTTTCACCGATAACGAGGAAGAGTAAGCTCACGCGGATTTGTTTGGAAAAATAAAGTAATAGATAAGCAGAACATACTAAAAGAATAAAAGCTGCAAAGCAAAGGAATATGCTTCATGATACCTTTGTATAACCCTTTGTAAGCTTCTCCATGACAGATCAACCAGTGTAACCAGTATAACTGTCCTGAGCACTATCGTCCCTTGCCTGCTGCACCTACCCGCCGTAATGTTCTCTCTCTCTCTCTCTCTCTCTCTCTCTCTCTCTCTCTCTCTACCCGCCGTGCTTGTTTAGTGGCTATGGTGTTTGTCTGCTAAGCATGAGGCCGCGGGATCGAATCCCGGCTTTCTTTGACTCTACCTTCGACTTTCCCACTGCTGCTGTGGCTGCTGCTGTCTGATACAGCGCTTCGGGGGGTGGTTCAGAGCGTGTATATAAATGACAGAGAGCGGAAGAGAGGAAAGGCGACGCGAGGAACGCGTTTTGACCCCAACCGCGTCTGATGTGAACAATACCCTCTGGAGCTTCCTGGGCGTCGCCACATTAGCCTCTTGACAGCTGTAATTATCCGTGACCAACCTCAAAAGCATTGCAGAAACTGCAGCCCTTCCCTCTCTACTAACTCACTCCCGCGTCTACAGTGACCCATGTCGCCGTGAAAGAGGTTCGTTGAAGAGCGACACATGTGTGCACATTGCCACATACTCAGTGACCCGAGTTGGTCCAATGGTTGCTTTCGAACGCTGTTACCTCAACACAGCCGCCCGATGCGCTAACCCTCCGACCACGAACTGGCTATTGACCTAGGTAAGCTGGAAAACAGTTACACACACACACACACACACACACACACACACACACACACACACACACACACACACACACACACACACACACACACACACACACACACACACACACACACACACACACACACACACACACACACACACACACACACACACACACACACACACACACACACACACACACACACACACACACACACACACACACACATACATACATACATACATACATACAAACTGAGGGAAGTCGCCAAATAATGCCATAGCATTAAAACAAACCGCTGCATGTACCAGAGTCGCTGGCGCATTATCTTTCTCTGAGGAGTTTATATTGGGGCATTTGGTCCCACTAAACGTACGAGTATATGTGCGACAAGAACCATGCGGGTCATGCTACAAGTTTTACACGACACAGGACAAGCGTCAAAAGCTCAAATAGGCTGCAGGGCCGACGACTAGCACCACCGTACCGCTATCTTAGCGCTTAGCTTAAGGCTCAACTGACAGCTTACCGCTTTGTCAATGATATAAAACGTGTACAATCATTGCACTCTACTGGTACTAACATATAGGCCTACACATGAACGATTTAAACGATTGCATCAAAAGATTCGAAATATAAAAATTTTGACAGAACAGTGAGAGAAAGAAAATTGACATGTTAAGCTTTTTGCATGTCACCAGAAGAACGTAGCACAAGGAATACTTATGTTGCTGAAGCAATTAGCCACATAGTAGCATAAATGAAGAGCGCTGGCGAATGGAAGCCTTGATAAACACTCTTGTTTAGCTGAAGAAACCGCGAACCAAGCAAAAATAAATTATCGGCGGCATCACTTTCATTTGATAATTAGGAAGGGGGGGGTCACCAGTAGGCAATGAATGCGTAATGTAGCGCATATCGGTGGGATGCAACTGCATGATCTTGCAGCCAAGACTACGATCTGACCTTAGGGAAGCCAGCTTTTTTTTTCTTTTTTCAGGGTGCTCTCATTGTTTCTTCCTTGTTTGCACCCACATTTTTCTCTCAGTTACGTTTCGTAACCACATCGTCGAACAAGACTCTCTCTCTCTCTCTCTCTCTCTCTGAGGTATCCGGATAAATGCAAGGGGACCACGCGTTGCGCCTAAGTGTTCGCCCTTTCCCGTCGGAAGTTCGATACGTCTGCAAGGGAATCCCCACCGACGCAGTCCTAGCCGACGATCGAATTCACTATGGCGACCAGAGCTTATTCCTTTCAAGATGGCGGCCGGCTGCCGGCGAGAGCGGAAGAAGAAAAAAAGGGCACAGCGTTGCCATGGCATTTTCTCTGAAGAAAATGAAAATGGTTCTGTTTTCGAGAGGCAACCAGGGGAGACTCTTAAGATCCCATTTATCTGTGCACTCCACCTTCACGTTCGCGGACTCTCATTCGCTTCAAAGCTTGCGCTGTTTCTTCTTTCTTCGTTGTCGAGTGAAGAAGCGTAGTGCCGCTGTCATTACTTTTACAAAAGAAAGCAAAACGATCTCGTAATAACAGCGTTTCGTAGCGTTGTCGTGTGTTGCCCTTTCCTCTGGCGTAAATATATAGTGAAACGAAAAGTGAACGAGAGAAGAGAATCTCGGCCGAGAAGGCGGCGCTGGTTCTCTGGTGATAATAAAAGCCGTCAAAAATTGAAGGGGAAAAAAAATCTGCGTCAAAGAGCAGCGGCAGCAACGCGTCTTCGCCGCACGACTCCCGCACCATGCAGTGAAAGCAGCGCGCCGCACCTGCGGCAGATGCGCCAGTGGCCGGGCGGTGGACCCCCGCGCTCTTCCGCGCTCGCTCTCCCTGCGCGTCGCTTCGCCCTTCCCCTCCCCCTGCATCAATGCTCCCCCCCCCCTTGCCCCGGCGCTCCCAACCTCCCCCACACCACCACGGCAGCTCCTTTGAGTCGGGCTCTCTGCCGGCTCCATTAGTGCGCGGTGCCGGGGCGGGGGGCGTGGCACCCCGCTGGGCCCATCTGACGGAGTGGCCGCCATGCAAATGAGCCACTTGTCGCCGGCCCCGTGGTCCGGAACCCCGCTCCACCGGCGCTGAGCACGCCGGAGGACCCGCCGACGCTGCCCGCAGCTGTCGCCGCCCTACGGAATGCCGCCGACGCCAACGCCGCCGCTGCCGCCGATGTGGACGCCCGCCGAAGGCGCTGCTGCTGCTGCTGCGGCGGCGGCGGCGACGAGCACGCCCCGCTGCTGCCGCTGGCGACGCGGGCCTGCCTGCGGCCCGGGCGACCCCGAGGGACCCGCCGAAAGTGAGTGCTGCTAGTGCTGCGGGTGGCCCGCGATGCGGCTGCACGACGCGCTGCCTGGTCGCTAGACTGCTACCCCGGGGGTTCCAAGCTCCGGCGCCAGCTTGCCCGCGCTGCTTTCACTTTGGCGCGATGCGCGTATGTACCGTCTTTTCGCCAGTATGGCGCCGTCGTGCTAAAATTCTCCCTCTCTTCATATCCTTTTATTGAGAACAGAGCAACGCGAAAGACAGCGCAAGGTGATTAAAACTATGCAAGCTTTCCTTGGTTTTGTTAACTCTGGTTCAGTAATAATATTATGAGAACAATCATTCATCGGTCCTCTTTACCGTCACCTATCCGCGGTACCCTCGCAAACTTTTTACGCGCAAACAAACAAGCTTGGCGTGTTTGCTTCGAGACCTGTGTGTCGGCCTATACAAGCTTACTTCTCAGAAAAGAGAACGAAGGTTTAGAAATGCGCTTGCCATTGCGAGCACTGCTTTCCATAGTGACAGTCGCTGATGAAAGGAAATCCCCTCGTAGAGTCACAGGAAAACACGTTCGCGCAACATTTCGTGTCCCGGCACAGCTGGTCACAATACTAATTATCGAATGGCGTGAATACGATGGACGCGAGCACGCTGTTTCCAACATTTCTGGTTCGCTTTTAATAGTCATATGAAACGCACCCAGAACTGTCAACCTGCACCGCCACACAACTCGCCGTCCGCGGAGCTCCAGTCAGAAACGAACTTCTCACACTCCGGTCTGGTTACACGCGAGCAGAAGCGGTATACGCACGTGGGCCCCGGACGTTCTCCCATTCTGGCTCGTGTATCTGGTCACCAGACACTATAGGCGTCATCAGCCTGCTCTGCGCGCACGTAGTCGCTATACTTCGCTCTCCAACGGGACTACCCTCACCCCGCGGTTCCCCCACCTTCTAAACCGCTCGTAAGGCGGGCGATCGCCGTGTTCACTCGGTGTTCCCCTCCCCCGACCCGTGGCCCCCGTTTGCCGCTCCCGCTGTTCATCAAAAACGCGTACGCGGGAGAGATTACGCGTAATGTGTCGGTTCCCTTTGGACTTACGCGCATTGTGAGCCGCGATCATTGCGGTCGGACTTGCAGGGAGGCTCGTTTCACTTAGACACCGCGGACCCTGCAGGGCGGCACAATAGAGACGTCAAGCAGGTATTACCACGTGGCCATATGTCGGTAATTGCGCAGCAAACAAAACGCACCTGCATTGGGCTGTGTATCCAATTGGAGTCGATAAGAAAAGATCAATAGCGTGACAGTTTAAAAAAAACTGTGCAGCAGCGGTTGAAGATGGTTGTCAATGCAAGCGAATTTCACCGAAAGCTCCTACAAATCTATTAGTTTTATTAAAGGAATAGTGCGCTTGCCGGCATATACACTTGTTTCAGCGAGGATATTTAAGTGCGGTTGTTATTTCGTTGCGTAGTTCCATAGCGAACAGAGTCATGAAACAGCAATTCTATAGCGGTAGTATAGGTGGACAGTCCGTGCGCCTCAAAGAGTTGTTATAGTTAGCGTTCGGAAAAGAGCTGGCCCCGCAACTGCATGAGTTGCGCGAGAACTGGGCATCTCTTTGCATCGGAGCCTTCGTATCGGCGGTGCAAGTCTCACCACCGACCCTGGAAACTGGTGAAATACCCGAAGAAAGATATTGCCCTTTATATGTAGACAACGGTAGCGGTAGATTTCTTAATCTTGAGCTTGCGCTGTCATGCCCGATCCCTTTTTGTTCTAGGGAACTACCGACTTCAACGAACTATGCCCAGCTCTGGTTTCCTCTTTACCTCGACTCTTTAGAAGGGTTCGCCGTTGGGGTAGTTGGCCTTGCAATCTAACTACGGTAACTAAGCGCAGATTGGTGGACAGACACGAACGCGAGGAAGAGACCACACGCCGATATATGCGCACTATTTGGGGCGCACGCATCCCGTAATGTCATCTATACTGTCGACTGTTAAGAAACAGCTGGTAGTAATCAATTATTACTGTGTCTTTTTTTTCGTTTGTGTCTGTCAACCACTTTGCGTTAATCGATTGTATAGTTGGAATACTTCGAGTCTTTTATCGGCGGACGTTTTCGATGCGAGATTCATTGCACGATTATTGTTCAGTTCGCAACGTGAGCGAATGATTTATCTTCTCGATCATGTAAAGTCTGTCTTAGCGCTGTCATGCATACGCTGAACGGCAAATGTAGGTCATTAGGATCGATCGGGCATAAATGTGTCCGCACAGTACAAGAACGACATCAAGTTGCGGTGAAGGAAGCAGACACACGAGAGTATAAGTGCACGCGTGCTCCTTCAGAGAATGGACTTCGTGGCTTGGTACGCGACATGTTTAGGCAAGCTTGGTTGTATCGGCGAAATACTACTGCCCCACGGGCCAAAATCTTTAAGAATCGGTCGGCTAATTTGTAGGTGCAATTCTGTTTGCCTTGCACCGTCACAAAAATGTGTATTCGATTTCTTTATGGCAACTGGATGAAACCTGTGGATGATATTTCACATGTCACGACGGACATATCCTGTTGAGATACAAAGACTTGTTTGCTCATAGTTTTACATCTACCGTTGTGTTCGAGCCTGTTTCCTGAAAAGAATATTTATATAATTATCTCTCAACGTTTAAGAGTTTTGCGAAAAGGGGTCTCAAATTTTACTTTGCTTCACGTTGCTGCACCATTCTTCCGTATGTTCAGGATCGGAAGTTCTATTTTGTAGAAATAAAAGCCACCATGAACACTATCATGCACTTTTGAATTTCCATAGCAAATGGCAGTTCTCCTGTATTTCGATTCCGCGCTTTTAGGAAACAGTGCCACAATAACCTTAAGAGGCATAAACAAGTTAAAACCTTAAAGAGAATCCCAAGAATAATTCTTGAACTTTTCTTTTGATATAGCTTACAAAGTGATTTTCTGTACAGGTCAGCAGCACGCAAATGCTACGCGGCTCAGCGAAACCCATGAAAAGTTCTTTAAAAAATGAATACTCATTTTTCTAGCAAGGGGGCAACGTATATACTTCGGCAACGTTAATTTATTTATTGACTTATTTATATATGTATGTATTTGTTTGTTTGTTTGTTTGTTTGTTTGTTTTTCGAATGACAGAGATACAGGTGTGTTCGCGCACACAAAATTTTAACGGAATATTCTATCCACAGTCAGAAACTTGAAGGGTATGCCTCAAGAATGCGACACAAACTCAACCTAATGCTGCAGCAGCGAATTCACTCCGGAAAAAAATTAAACACGTTCGTTAAACAAATATTACGTGGTCAGCCACTTTGCGTTAATAGATCGTATAGTTGGAATACTTCGCGTCTTTCATCGGCGGACGTTTTCGATGCGAGATTCAATGCGCGATCATTGTTCAGTTCGCAACGTGAGCGAAGGGTGTATCTCCTCGATCATGTAAATTCTGTCTTAGCGCTGTCACGTAGACGCTGAACGGCAAACGGAGGTCATTAGGATCGATCGGGCATAAATGTATCGGCACAATACACGAGCCACATCAAGTTGCGATGAAGGAAGCGGACAAACGTCGAACGTCGGTTAGGACAGTACAAAAGTGATAGGAACCGCCCAATGGTGGTTAAATTTTCTACACCCGCCATGGTTGCTCAGTGGCTATGGTGTTAGGCTGCTGAGCACGAGGTCGCGGGATCGAATCCCGGCCACGGCGGCCGCATTTCGATGGGGGCGAAATGCGAAAACACCGGTGTACTTAGATTTAGGTGCACGTTAAAGAACCCCAGGTGGTCGAAATTTCCGAAGTCCTCCACTACGGCGTGCCTCTTAATCAGAAAGTGGTTTTGGCACGTAAAACCCCATAATTAATTAAAAAATTTTCTACCTACAAAGATAAGGAGCGAGTACTTTCATTCACCCAAGGATAAAGGGAACATTTTTTGCTATTCGCGAGGACTTCTCTTTTACAGCTTTTGCAGTATGCCCGCGCCTTGAAAAAGCCTTTTAAGCCACGGTGTGACAAACTGATAGTAGATGGGAAATGCTTCTTTTACGACCACAAGCACAAGCACGTTATCCAGACTGAAAGATAGCTAGAAACAAGATACAGGACTAGCCGGAACCTTTCTTCTAGACACCGGCATGCCAGTGCTGTATCTGTACTGCAGTCCTTGACCGTTCTCGTTGTAAACTGCCGAAGCATTAAAAATAAAGTCGATAACTTTGCAGCTGTAGTCTCTGCCGTTAAGCCAAATATTGTCATAGGCACAGAATCTTGGCTTGATGATTTTATTCTGGATACTGAAGTTTTCCCAGCTGGTTTCGAAATATATCGTCGTGACAGGAATACCCAGGGAGCGGGTGTGTCCCTACTTATCGATGCTTGCCTGCGATCTGCTGCGTTGCGTCACCTCAGGAATGCGGCGAATCAGTTTGGTGTAATTTTCAGTTAGATAATGGTTGTCATTTAGCTGTTGACTCGTTTTACCACTCTCCTGCATGAACTAATCCTGCCGTTTTTAAATTCTTACCAAATTTTGTATCTTCGCTACACCAACATTTTGTTATAAGCGGTGATTTTAATATGCCCAATGTCCAGTGGGACAATAATAAATGCAATGTGACAGACTCGAGTGTCTTATCGGTAGGCTTTTCTGAGTTTAGCTAATGACCTGTATCAATTCGTTCCAAAACCAACAAGACAAGCAAGAAATGGTGCTTCTATTCAACTTTTACTAACAGACGATCCATCATTAGTGATGTTATGGTCATTCCGGGAATAAGTGACCATGACTGCGTTGTTGCACGGCTCATGCCTGTTAGCTCTAGAATAGCACCATGCGCCCCGCATTGGACGCGGTGAGCGTCGAGCAACGCAGCGTTCGGCGCGGCAACGAAATGTGCGCCTGAGCAAGTGACGCACGCCTGAGCCTTAGAAACAGCTCGTTTCTAAGGCAACACCGCATTCACTAGAGGCGCTTTTGTACCGCTTCGAAGCATCGTACTCGTGGCTCATACTATGGAGGTTCAGGCGATGATGTTCTCAAAAGGGTCAAAAGAATGCCTGTGAAACCATCGGTAAAATCATTCTTCTTCAAACTCCACACAAATACCTTGCCAGTAAAGACTTGGCTGGCCGACAAGGGAATATATGTGCCGTGGACCACCGATTGTATAATGTGTAAAAAACCAGAGACTGTCGATCACGTCTTCATTGATTGTTGGGATCCCTTTTTTCATTGGGACATCTTACAACGAACATTAAAGAAAGCATTACCAATAACCCCACGTGGTATCAGGTACTTAGACACAGGCAATAACGATATTCCATATGACCTTATTATGCTGCTGAGCCTCCATAGTATATGGTCCACAAGAATGTCGGTATGTCATGCTGATGTGAATGCCCATTCTGTGCGAGAAAACTTTATTGAAAGTGTCGTCTACATGCGTGAAGTGTACAAAGCCCAGAAAGAACCGCCCGATTGGTTGCCGCTGTTCGATGAGTTGGCTAAATTCAATCGATTTTAATTTCAGAGAGTCAGCATAAGCTAAGCTGATTCTCTTTTTAACAATGTATTCGCATGGCATTTCTGTAACGAGGAAATAAAGAAAAAAAAATACTCGTGGCTCAGTGGTAGCGTCTCCGTCTCACACTCCGGAGACCCTGGTTCGATTCCCACCCAGCCCATCTTGCAAGAGTTGAGCCAAAGCCACCTAGAAAAAGCGCAGCTGCTTATATACCGCCGCGACGCCGCGAGCGACGGCTGAGTTGGAGCCCCGTTTCTCCTCTGTCGTGACGTCACGGTGTCACGTGGTATTGAAGGCGACACCGCCGCGCCTGAGGAGCTGGGTTGAGCTCTAGTAATATGCTTCGCATAAAAATTAAGAATAAGGTAGCCAGGCATAATTATTTTTATGCTTTGGGCGCTAAGCTGCAAACTAACCCTAAGAAAACGTAGAAGTTCTTAAAATCGAATGGAAGAAAACCCGTTCGAATCCCAAACTTAGTAGATTGTAACGGTATAGTTGTGGATGACGATTATAACAAGGCCGGTTTATTTAACTCTTGCTCCCAATCTGTTTTCACTAAGCCTTATTCTGGTAATCTCCCTCCAGTGTCTGAGGCACTAACAAGTGATACACCTGACGTGGTTATTACGCACAATGGTGTCGCAAAACTACTCCAAGATATTAAACCTGCTTCTGCAGGTGGGCCTTGATGGTCTTCCTTCATATGTCCTGCGGGACTGCTTTAAAGTGATTGCTCACTACGAAGTTATTTTTTTTTCAACAAATATCTTAAAATCAGCTCTCTTCCTGGCGAGTGGAAAGTTGCTTATGTAGTCCCTATTCAAAAAGTTGGCTCAAAGAATAGTGTCGCTAATTACAGGCCTATCTTTTTATACTTGTATTTGATGCGAAGTAATGGAGCACATCATTTACAGTTCCGTGATGAAACACCTCGAAAGCAATAAATTATCCACCGACTCTCAACATGGTTTTAAATCTGACCGTTCATGCATAACCCAACCGAATTCAGTCATGACATTTTCTCTGCCTTCGACAGCCGCGAGCAGGTAGACAGTGTATTTTTAGACATCAGAAAGGCCTTCGGCACAGTTTCCCATGTCCTATTAGTCCATAAGCTATATCGTTTCTTGGCCTACAAAGCAAATTATTTCAATGGATTAAATATTACCTTCAAGGGCGCAAGCAACGCGTCTTAGTTAATGGGTGCTTATAAGACATTGTAACGGTCACTTCTGGTGTCCCGCAGGGATCTGTGTTGGGGCCTTTACTGTTCTTAATATATGTGGAAAGTTTGACTTGCCAGGTGAGGCTATACGCGTATGACTGTTTTGTATCGTTCTATGAAAGCACCATGTGACACAGATAATCTTCAGGAAAACTTGGACCGCATTCAACTCTGGTGCGATAAATGGAAGGTGTGTTTGAATACTGCGAAATGTTACTGTGTTTCTTTCACGCGCAGGCGCACTCCAATTTTGTCTGCCTACCTTTTAAACAACCAACCTTTAAATAAGATAACCGATTACAAATATCTTGGGGTTTATTTTTCTGCTGACCTGACTTGGAAAAAACACACCCAATATATATCGTCGAAGGCAGCGAGAATGTTGAACTTCTTAAAGAGGAATTTTAGAGATGCTCCTCAGAAGGTTAAAAAAATTTTGTATTTAACAAGCATCCGACCTATTATGGAGTAAGCCTGCGCTGTCTGGGACCCTCAACTCAGAATCCATTGTGCTATGCTGAAGCGTATTCTGAATCGTGCAGAGCGAACTGTCACCAAGAAATATTGTTTTAATGTCCATAGTAGCTGCATCAAGCAGGAATTTAACTGGGACTCACTGGAAAAGCGTCGTTTGCGACTTAAGCTAGAACTTCTCTACCGGATTTACTCCAATAAAACTGCCATTAACTATACAATATATTTGCTCCCACTAAATTTTGTATCAGGAAAATGCGACCACGAATGGAAGGTTTGTGAAACGAAGCGTCGTTCAAATACTCGTTTTTTCAACATGTCATCAATAAGTGGAACAAGCTGCCTCACACTATAATAGAATACCAGTCAGAGGTAAAGTTTCGAGCACTATTGTCGGTAATCTGATGTACTTAATGCACTTAGCTACTGTTACCCGCTCTTGGTATTTCTCTTTGCTTATCTCCTTACATTGACTGATGTGATTTCACATTCAACGATCCTTTTCATTCTTTTTTCTTTTTTACCAGAGGTTGAGCCCATGCCCCATGCTGTATGACTATCTTTGAAAGTTGTATGTTTGTATCCCGCCCTGCAATTATGCCTTCACGGCGCTGCAAGAAATGTGAATAAATAAATAAAAGCACAGCGTGATGGAATTACGAGTATAGTTCATTTGTCTGTGCTTATGTTAGCACTGTTTGAAATGACCCTCTACAATGATAGATGAAATGTGCTTCGACAGTATCTCCTGAAAAGTTCTAAAACACAGTTGTCAGTTTCAAAACACTTATATGCAATATCATTCAGTGCAGTTCCTGGGAGCACGTCTTGTATCAGAGGAGCCTGAAAAAATGTTTTTAAGTAAAAAGGACAGCAAAAAGCAAAAAAAAATATTTCTGGGATGGTATGTTACACACAAGCCACTTAAATAGTAACAAGTAGCTTTCGGAAAACCCACGAGCATAGCCATACATGCGCGCACTTCCGAAATGTAACTTTCTGCAGTTGAATGATACGGCAGCATACAAATTAGCACGTTGCGAGGCACAATAACACTTCTGTAGTGTTGCGACCATGATACATCGACCAAAATAATGTGTAGAATGTCAGGTCAGTGCATATCTGGTCTGGCGGCGTTCAAAACTCGGGCGACTTCTTTACACAGTCGGGTTTAAACGTACGTAGGTGTTCAACTTCGCATCCTCACTGCGCATCATGTGCCAATCCCAGCCTCACCACTAATAAACACAACAAAGAAATAGTTTGAACAGAAATCATCTACGGTGACTGTCCAAGTATGTGAATAGCATTCTTTAGGGGAGATATGAATTTAACGTACGCTACATGAGGGTTTATCGTTCCATGTATATTTTATACACTTTGTACATGTTATCATCAGCCTGTCTTATCATAGGTGTGCAATAGGTGGTTTGTTTTATATGTTGTGTGTTATGAAGAGCAGAACATAACCCACTAGCACATATTGAGTCACCAAGTTGGCGTCAGTGAGGTTCAATCAAGAGCGAAACACAACCAGTGGCACATATAGACTCACCAAGTTGGCGTCAATGAGGTACAATCAAGAGCGGAACATACCCACTCGCACACATCGGTTCACCATGTTGGCGTCAAGGAGGTTCAACCAAGAGCGGAACATTACCCACTAGCACACATCGGGTCACCAAGTTGGCGTCAATGAGGTTCAATCAAGAGCGAAACACAACCAGTGGCACATATCGAGTCACCAAGTTGGCGTCAAGGAGGTTCAATCAAGAGCGAAACACAACCAGTGGCACATATCGACTCACCAAGTTGGCGTCAGTGAGGTACAATCAAGAGCGGAACATAACCCACTAGCACACATAGAGTCACCAAGTTGTAGTCAATGAGGTCCAATCAAGAGCGAAACACAACCAGTGGCACATATCGAGTCACCAAGTTGGCGTCAATGAGGTTCAATCAAGAGCGGAACATAACCCACTAGCACACATCGGGTCACCAAGTTGGCGTCAATGAGGTTCAATCAAGAGCGAAACACAACCAGTGACCCATATCGAGTCATCAAGTTGGCGTCAATCAGGTTCAATCAAGAGCGGAACATAACCCACTAGCACACATCTGGTCACCAAGTTGGCGTCAAGGAGGTTCAATCAAGAGCGGAACATTACCCACTAGCACACATCTGGTCACCAAGTTGGCGTCAAGGAGGTTCAATCAAGAGCGGAACATGACCCACTAGCACACATCGAGTCACCAAGTTGTAGTCAATGAGGTTCAATCAAGAGCGAAACATAACCAGTGGCACATATCGAGTGACTCAGGTTAGTTACGGTTAAATAGTTAGACAGCCGCAAAGAAAACAGGTCTGAAGGTGCCAGGAATACTATTCGCATTAAAACCCGCAAATAATATACGTGTTACGCCGAATCGTACCTGGACACAATTTCATGCTCACTAGCTGTAACTCGAAGCCGGCTCCAGAACATTAATAAAACATCGTCGTTTCCCCACTTTCTTTTAGTTGACATAGCAAATAGTAGAAATGAACGCGTCAAGCAACGTTTATTTATTTATTTATTTATTTATTTATTTATTTATTTATTCGTTTGCTTGTTTGTTTGTTTGTTTGTTTGTTTGTTTGTTTTGGTGGAGCAAGGGCCACTTCTGGCCAAAGAGTGCCAAAATGCAGCGTGCAGAGCGACATTTTTAAGCAACACTGTATCGAAATGGCTTACGTTAGTCTCGCCTCAACGGAGGTTTCCCACAGCATTTGGTTCTCGCATTGTATTTGCCGAAAAGCGAGGTGATACCTGTTACCGAGCAATGAAACACGCGTGCGGTTTCTACACCGTTCCTCGAGCTATATACTTGAACATTTCATGGGTTACTTGCCTGGCGCACTTTCACGAAAAGCTCTTACGTGATGTAAGAGAAAATTCCGGCCAATTGAGCCTGGTGCTGGAGGCGGCAGGCCAGTTACAAAGCTTTGTGAATTCGGCGCCTGGTGATTCGCATCACAGTCTAAAAACTGAAATTCTAGGTAGTTCACTTACGGGGCGCCCCGGCTAAACATAGCCAAGGTTTAAAGTATGCCGAAACACTTGTTAATGGTATTTGTGTGGAGTAACTCACACGATTTCTTATCGCGCTTATGTGAAAATTATACAAAATAAATTAACCAACTTCGGAAGTAGTCATTGTAGGCCGCGTATAATTGTGAAAAAAAGAAAGTTGCACAGCATTCGAAGAAACCTGTAGTTAAGCAGCTTTGAACTTCTTACTTGTTGCGTAATAACTTGTTCTACGTCCTAAGGAAAGCCCTCGAAATACAAAAAAAGTACGGGACATGACTGTGAACCCGCCGCGTTTAAAGTGCTTTCAAGCGTACCACGCGTGAGCCAACAGCGCATTTAGCATCGTCTGCTGCCTGGTTTTCTCATCCCTATTCCGAACCACTGAGAGGGAAGCACATCACTGGCACAAATCGCAAAGACACCGCCACCGTCACCGCCCTGTCACTTTCTTTAAACCAGAGTTGCAGTTTGTTGCAAAAAAGTTGCAATTGCGGAACTTTAAAGAGAGAGAAACAAAGCAAAGGGACAAAAGTCACCCACAAAAAATGACCGGTTTGCTACCCTGCAATGGGGAAAATGGAAATGGGATTTAAATAGATGGGAAGGGAGAAAGACGAATGTAGAAGGCGAAATCGGCGCACAAAATTAAAGTGACACACGTCACTATCACAGTCAATCTCGCTGGTCAATCTCAAGGTCAATGTACTGTACTCGCGGACAACTTTCTTTGGCAGTGAAGGGAAAGCTACGGAGGCAAAGCGCGCACAAGTGAGAGCGCTTCTGAAAAGAGTCCCGTGTTTTCATCCACGTTACTTTAAGCTGGGGAAGAGAAAACATAAACACCTTATTTTAGCAACAGTTAAATAACATAAAACAAACCACTGAATGTAAAAGTTTACTTATTTTGCGGATTTTCCGTTTTGCGTCTGGGCAAACGCGAAACCGTCGCACGTGAAATCTGCATCGATTCAGCGTCTGTTCCGAGCGACGAAAATCACTGTCAAAGGCTGGCAGACTACTTGGCGCGGGAACACATGTGCAGAAGTGCGCGACATATTGTCGTCACTCACCACAGAAGGCCTTTTGGAAAGGTAAGTGGAACGCCACTGGCATTTCGCTGCAGAGTTTTGGGCCCTGTATTCTGAAACTGTTGCTAGTCAGATCTTGTAAGTGTATACAGTCGTCCAGACTTGTCTAGAACGCTGAATCGGCGCGCTGTCATGCAAAGAAATAAATATCTGTGAGTTACTGGTCGGTTTGAGAGACAATGTCAGTGACCAGCGTAAGCCACGAAGACGCCTGGCAAAATAACACTCAGCCCGGTACCTGGAACATAGCGGCTGTTTTGTTATAACTATTTCTTGCTCTGCAGTCCAGAGCTCAAGTGCTCTAGACAGATGCGTAGAAAACTGTACGTGCCTTGAGCACTGCCAGATTTCAACGCTACAATCGTGTATGTGTCGCAGAGTAATTGATGAAAACGGCAATTAGTCAAAGAACTGATAACAATAAACAAGTAACAATTTTAGTTAAAGAAGTTATAGAGCAATTCCTGATGTCCGCCGGTTAATTAAATTTCAGTCACTAAATCCTCATGAATTAATTTAACTTCTAGCTGCCAGCTTCGCTTAACCTCTGACACATCGGTGCTATAGTTCATTATGCCCCCATGCACCGTAGCGCGCACCGCAACTACAGCCTTATGATGGAATGCCGCTCTTGGATCGCATATCCTTGCGGCACATTTTGTAGGAGCATGACAAAGAGACGTTGGACGACGCATGGGCTGTATTTTCGTTTGCACTGTTTATATCATTTCGAAGGTCACAGGTTCGGTACCGGCTACGGTACCATGTGTTCCTCAGTCTTTCGGAACATTGTTTCATAGGTAACACGATGGACATTATCGGGAAGCTAGTGGAACGGCCCACGGCAACGAAATGAAGGTTCTCAGCTGCAAGAATGTTTCACGTCACGCATGCTTCGATTAAATTTATATCACAATTTTGCAATAAGACTTTTGTTTTTTCTCTCGTTTGTGAGAATCACTGATGTTGGAAGGTACTAAAATGTTAGTGTCTTAGACCTACGGAAATCTGGCTTTTCTGCATTAATTGTTATAGAAAGGAGAAGCAGACTTTAACATAAGAACAGAGGAATAACTTAACATATTTATTTATTTATTTATTTATTTATTTATTTATTATTTATCCAGACAGTACCTTACTTTCGACTAAGCTTCTCCCTATAAGGAAGATAATTTAGGCACAGACAAGAAATGGCTGCAAGCTAGGCTGATGTTTCTCTAAGAGTCAGATAAGAAAGCAATTAATGTCAAAAGTCGTCCAATGTGCATCAAAGTGCGAAAAATACAAAAAAGTGCAAATTAAAGACACGTTTTGTTAACCGGAAGAACATGAGGGAAGGACAGCCTAGCGCATCATAACATTATGAAGACGAGACTCAAATGAAATTGCAGACTTGCTCTGCTAAGTCAAAAAACACAGATACCAATGACGCACGAAGGCCCGTGCCCATACACTGAATCTTAATTTCTCCTATTGTACCGTGTATAAACCCATACTAGAAAGATAAGCGCAGAACTTTAGAACTGTTCTGACACAGGTTTGACATATAAGTGGCATCACGTTCCTGCAGAATGTGTGTGTGTTTTTTTTTTAACTATCACAGCGTTTAATCAAGCGCAACGTGAGTCGAAGCTATTCCCGTTGTTGTTGTGACCTCGAGTCACGGCTTACACCTCAATGTACCTACTGATGGAGCTGCATTTCCGTTACTGTGGAAACCACTTTTCATTTCATAGGCTCTACACCCTCAAGGAAACGCCAACTCAGGCTGCCGTTCAGACTATGCTCGTCACTCGTACTTAAATGTACCGACAGCCCCAAACCTATTCCCTCTTTTCTTTCTTTTTCTAAGTGCAACGGAAAGCTTACCGTTCAGACCGTCAGAGTGTCAAATCTTGCCGAGGTAACGCGAAAAACGTGGTGGAATATTTTTTTTATTAGAATTTTTCCATCTGCAGTCGCGATCGCGTTTGTGACGTCGTACGCTGGAAACATGCTGGAAACAGCGATAGGTGAGAGTGATCGCGTTTTTTAAGCAGGCACTTATGGGAAGCAGGCAAGTGCGGCCCAAGCTGTAAGAAATAAAATTGTTTATCAAGTCAATGCTCACGCGACGGCGTTCTGGACTTCACAGGGAGACCGCAGAACTCGAGGTAATCGCTCGCAAATGCGGAGGCATACGAAAAGCGCTCGTGTGCGCTTCCATGCAACGAGGGTCGCCACGCCTGCCCCAGCTCGCCGCAGTCCGTTCCACTCGTTGTCGTGGAACTTTCTTTCTTTAGGTCGTAATACGCATAGAACAAAGCGCAAACGCCTATATAATATAAAGACTGTGATTTTAAACAGTACACATGGTGCACTTAATAAAAGTCGGTTTGCGTACCGTAACCGTCAGCATCCAGCTCTAGTACCACTATTTCACCGCAAAGTGGCGCGAAATACCGTGCCAATTTAAAAATTACAATTCCTACTTAAACCTCCAGCATCACGCTCAGCTCTCTATATCGCTCTAAATCGCGGTCTTTTCATTTCCATCAAAATCTCATGACACGCTCCGAGCCACCGTCGGTCTCTTTAGGTCGCGTGTTCACAGAGTAGTTCGCACAAAATAACGGTTGGCAAAAACAGACACTTCCCAGTCATTGTAATGATGGCGGACACAGCTCTTACGAACGAAAACATTTCTGAATCCTACTTAGATCTTGCAGGTCTTTACACCAAAGGGCTCGTGAAATCAATCGTGATTTCGAACATATTGATGGCGAAGGTGACCTGCCAAAGAGCAACCAGCGCTTACGAACCAAAAAAAACAAAACAAAATGTGGATTCGCTTCCTGGGCTCATACTTTCAAAGACGTTCTGAATGCTATATGACGGTGAGGAAGAACAAGAACCGGCTAATCGACACAGCGAACACACTACTACAAGAGGGGGCTATATATAGCCAACCGTAAAATGCGCTCAGGAAAAAAAGAAAGAAAGAAAACTTTGTGAATTCAGCGTCGCATACTTGCCCCAGGCTCCATCAATGACAATCCGTATATGCATAAATACAAGGCGTTGCCGTCGCTTTTAATGGTAGCAAACATGTACAAGGCGAGGATACGCCACTGTTGTGGCCGAGTGTTCTGTAGCGCTGGTTCCGAAAATTGTTCAAATTTATACGGCATAAAGTAAGAATTTATTCGCGCTATAATCATTTAATGCGCACGCGCACGCAGGCTTGGGTGCATGTATGCATGGAAATGAAAGTGGTGGACGCGCTCCAGTGATTCTCATATATAGACTTCTGAAAAAGCCCACTGCCGTCAAAGGAGCTGCACGCGCATTCGCGCGTGCATTTAGGTAACCGAGAGGACAAGGATGAAAATAAATAACAAGTTGGCGTCAGTAAGAAGTACTACGCGTACCACTTGCTTAGATCACACTCGTCGAATTCTGACCCTGACGGCAGTGCCGCTAAACGCTAGTTTGCAAGCTTCATTTGTTAAGTGAATAAGACGTAAAACTGCACGAACAAATAAATGTAAAAAAGTGCTAACTGAAAATCTTTGTTGCGCTGAAGTGCTTGCCCAAGTCGTATATAGTTCCACAGATTACGCCGCATCCTCGCTATGACCCGAACTAAATGTCGCAGCGTGATTCTGCGATTCTTCTAATTCCTATAGACGCCTGGACGTTCAAGAATTTTTTTTCACCCATAAAGTCGTCGATCGCGGCACAAACTGCGGCGCGCCCGCTGGACTAATCGTATCCGGGGCAATTAAGGTTAAGTCGTGCGCGCATAACCACGGACGTAATTCAGGGTCAAGTTGAACGACCTAGACGAAGTAAATGCAGAAAACCCGAACGAGAAGAAAATAAGCGGCGGCCAGCGCATCTCCATGCAGGAGCGTCGAAATCGATGAATTGAGGGCAGGCACGGAGAACTGAGTCAGAGAAGGAGCGGGAGCACGACGACGACGACGGAGCGGCGGCTGTTGAGAAAACTTCGTTACCTCGTTGCCATGGAAACGGTTCCCTGCCTCTACCGTGTACGCACGCACTTTTTGCAAGGGCGACGCGGGCCACAGAAGCATGGCCCGTCAGCTCCGCATCCCGACGGTCGCTGGTTGTCGTCAACGTGGCAGAAGACGACGCTATGAAAGATAAAGAAAAAAAAAACATCATAATAATAATTAAAGAGAGACAGAGAGAGAGATTGCGGGGTGAAGACAAAATCGACGGTGCGTAGAGAAAAGATGAGGATGAAGACGAAGGAATAAAAACGACAAGGATTCGGGGAAGATGGGAGAAAGAGGCACCTTCGTGGAAACACAGAGGAGATCGAGGCAGCACGCGTACGTCTCTCTCAGCTCTGGCGTTTGCTGGTGGAGACAGCGACAGAAAATAAAAGGGAGGGAAAAAAAGAGCGAGGTAGAAAGATGGCGGGTTGAACGAGCGTCATTTTTCTGCATCTGTTCTTTTGTTCTTCTCTTGGTTCCTGTTGTTTCAGAAGCAACAAAACTTTTACGGCGCTCTTTGACCGTGTAGCTCGCGCGGTACAGGAACAAGCTACAGCCGCGCCACTCACAGTGTCCTTTAAGAGGCTGCGACGGCTTGTCGCGACTAAGACTTTTTTTCTCCTCTCAACTACTTTCTTTCTTTCTTTTCTTCTTTCTTTCTTTCTTGCTTTCTCTGTCCTGTTCGTATTCGGTCTCGCTCGCACTCTTCGCACAGGGCTCTTCTCTTGCGCGTTTCCAGACCAGCTGCTGTTGCTGCCATGTAGGGAAACGTTCTGCAAAATCGCGGACTCAGCCGAGACTGCCCCCCCCCCCCCCCCCGTCGCCCCCCGACGTCTCTCAGGAGGCAGCAAGGCCGCGCACCAGCGAGATCAAAGGAGAAAGCTCGCGTGCAGACACCGCGGGCTCGCTCTGAGGAAGGGAGCACGTACTCGAAAAGGGGACGGAACAGAGGGAGCTTCCTCGGCGGCGCGTTAACCGGCCCGCTCCCCTCGTTCGGCTTTGTCCGCGCTAATCCAATTTTCAGCGGCAACGTGTGTCTCGCTGTTCCTTTTGAGCTGGCCGAGCTTCCTCTCCATTGCGCAGACTCGGTGCGTGCTAGTTCTCGACTTTGACTTCTTTGCAACTATATGCGCGGCGGTGAATCGGCAGCAATGTATGCCGAATCTGGCCCGCCGTAGCACAGGACGTTTCCTCTGCCAGCATTCCTGAAAGATTCGTGTAACGTCCGCACTCTCGTAAACGTGGCGTACGAGCCTTGGTCAAAGCATGAAATGGCTTTTTGCTATAGCGCCCCCATTCATCACTCTCGTACTTTCTTGCTGCTGAAGTGACCTGACCTATTTTAATTTTTTTTCAATATGCAGCTCTAAAAGTCGATCTGGATGAAAATAATGCACGGATATACAGGCGAAGCATTTCTACGCGTTGAATTTCTACAAAAATGTTAGTTAAGCTGCTTTTCTTTCTTCCCTAGTAAATGGCATCACCGCCTGGTCATGCATAGGCTCAGGCTGCTGGACTGGCTGATCGGTGAGATATGTTGCCACAAAGCAACATCTTGATTATGAGTTACTCCATATAGTGGAGGGCTCAGGATTCTTCTTTAATATACGCACAAAACCTGTAGAGTTCCTTTTTTTTTTTTTTTTTAACGCACTCAGCATCATCAGAATTCTACCTCCGTGGCGGGGAGTCGAATATGCGATCTTGTGCCCAGCAGAGCAGTAGAATGCCTCAGCCACCGCGATTGAAAAAAAGAAAGAAAAAAATCAGAACGTACATTTCCACGGCTATGGTTATGGCTCGGCCCGACTGCACTAAGTACGTTAATTTCTTATGTTAAAAATAGGCTTTTCTTACTTCCAAAGGTTGATGGTGTAACATTTTATACAGCTAAAATCCAAGAATGGTTACCATTAGTTTTTTGTTTAACATTTGGGGTTCGGCTTTATTGGGAGAGTTCGCGGTAGGTAAACATCGCATATAAGAAACAAAAACACGCGTTCCGACAGATTTATTGTGCGCACTGTATAGCAACAAAGAGAAAACGCGTTAGGCATTCGAAGACGAAAAGTCTGACATTGCAAGTATGCTTGAAGTATACAGTCAAACCTCGTTATTACAAAACGGTATAATAATAAATAATGCATATAAAGAAGTCAGTTAGGTCCCCCTTGAATATAGTGCAGTAATTCTGGCTCACCCTTTCACTTCGTTACAACGAAGTTGTACTGCAGTATACTTGCCAGAACAGCTGCAATGTCTAGCCACTGAGCTAAGTGGCAATGACATTTGTGGGGTTCTCCTCCCGTGCTCTTGGGACAAAGGAACGACAACACAGTAGAGCAAACAATCGCAAGGGCATTTATTGCACCTTTCATAGATCAATGCCTGCTAGCCGAGTTGCTATCCCCAAAACATGCCGATGGGCGCGCGACAAATCTAGAAGTCAGACTCACCGCGACCGGATGGCGAGCGAATATGTTCGCCCCATGCTGGATCCCAACGCCTAGTCGTTCGCGCGTCCGGTCACGCGAACGGTGGCGCGCTCGAAGGCCGCCACGCGAGACGGTCTCGCAGAAGCATGGATCGGCGCACGCGCGGCACGGCACGTCCGTACTGCTTGCTGGCCCGAACCAAAGAGGAAGCGCCTTCTCTTTCGGCGCCCCAGTAACCCCGCCTGTCGGCGGCGTTAGCAGCGCAACACTCGCGCCATCTCTCGTATTGCGCCTCAACCACTCCGACCGCCGCGGGCGCCAGGCCACGCGAGCCATGCGGGAAAACCAACATATCAGGGGACGCGTGAGAGTCGCGCATCCCCACACACTCTGCCTCTGAGCACGAGGTTATGGGTTCGACTCCCAGCCGCAGCGGCTGCCTGCTGCAGCAGCTGCGATGGGGCCGGAATGGACAAAAAGATAACTCGTATATAGTAAGATATAGGTGCACGTTAATGCGTCCCAGATGGACAATATCAATCTAGAAGTTTCCACGACGGCGGCATTACCCAACACGTGCAGTTTCGGGGTGTTGAGCTTTACGATTTTATTATGAGTTTGACATTACAAAAGCCACGCGCCCGCAAAATAGCTACAGCTATCAAAGGACCCGCAACCACCTCGCTGAAATGCAGGCTCTTTAAACATTGGGACACTATAGTGTCGCAATGCTTAGAGCCTGCGTTTCAACACTGGACGACAAGACACGAAGCGACAGGTTGAACGCCGCCGCTATTTTCGACCAGCTACCTCAGCTAACCAAGGAGAAACCGGCCAATCGCAGACACCGGCACCACCCCCCTCATCCGTTTGTCTACTTTCACGAAGGGGGCTTTTGCGACCATCTGTGACTATTAATGCAATTTCTGTAAGACCACACACGTCAGCGAACTCACCGCAATTTCCTTCTTTCCTTCCCTCCTCTGTCTCCCTGTTATCTTTGTTTTCCCCCTTTCCCATTTCCCCGGTGTAGGGTAGCCAACCGGACGTTATTCTGGTTAACGTCCCTGCCTTCTACTTATCTCTTTCCCTCCTCCTCCCTTCACAGCGCCACCTCGGCCCCACGAAAAGCCTCTCCATTCTTGCGCACTCCTCGCATCTTGTCCGCCAGTTAGACAAGAAGGACCTGCCAAGGCCGGCATTGCTATTTTCTCACAAAGCAAACAAAAATGACCCCCTATAAACGAGGAGAGCGTCTGATTGAGCTGTTCGAAACAACGCTGACGGTCGCCGTCCGATGCTTCGGCAGGTGCGCATGAAGTTGACGTCAGGATATTCGAATAAAAACAGATTAGAATAGTTTTGCGTTACAGGGTCCATGAAACTTTCGCCATTTCAACACTGGAACCTAGATTTTCTAAGTTAAGCCTTTGAAATATGCTTCGCTCCCGTTTCATTTTTCTTACTAGAGAAATTAGCTTAAAATTATTGTCATGAGTGCTCTCAGCATTATCGAAAAGAGGCACCTTCGCTAATTCTTTTTTCTCGGGTTTGTCACGAGACTACTTGAAGGCATTTTGCCACATACCTATATAGTGATCTTCGACTCTGGCCAGCCTTGACACAGCACGAGCTGCAGCTATTCTTTCTTTGCGTTCAAGAAAAAATTAATTAAACTAAATAAATTCAAGGGTCTTGCGTGCCAAAAACATGGCCTGATGACGAGGCACGCAGTGGGGGGACTCCGGAATAAATTTGGCCACCTGCGATTTTTTAACGGGCATCCAATGCACGGTTCGCTAGCTTCTTCTTTATTATAATTTTTTTTTCATTCCGTCAACATGAGAACGAAGCCGTGGCGATTGGGGTCGAACGCGCGACCTCGCGCTCAGCAGCGTAACGCCAAATAGCTGCTGAGCTACACCGCGGTGGGTTGGTCGAAGAGAATTAAGAATGATTCCGTCGTCTCGTCTTTCCAGCGCTGTATAGTTTCGCGATGATGCAATACCAACTGTGCCAGCTGTTTATCTTATGGCAAACATTAAACACTACCTGCGATTAACGACGAGTGACTGCCTGTTTCTAGAGCCGGAAACCGGATGTGTATAGTGTGTGCGACGTGTTCCAAAGATGGGAGCATCGCCAGGCGTGAGCGCGGCCACTTAACACCGCGCGTTGAGCTCACCGTTCTTGTGCCCGAAATGGGCGCCATGGGACGTCCGCTCTAACCAGCTTTAACCGCACGGTGAAAATGTCAGCCGTTACTGCAGGGCGCAGTCCTCGCGATGCATGAAATGAACGCACACGGAAAAAAAAAAAAAAACGTCGGATACAGGTGCCACGTGCTTTACTGATCACATCTTGACGCCACCGCTATAGCTTCCGATTCCAACGTATGTCCTAATCAGCCACTCATTATGTTTTTGAAACGACCCTGTTCGCTGAAGTAAACGTATGAAACGATTGAACTCGTAACGGAACTCTTTACAGATAGCGCCCCGTACAATTATTCCACTCCAGTTCCATTGCAAGCTACTTATCTTTAAATTTTCGCCGTCGTTTTGAGCACAACCTCGCTTACGCTAACACTAACCCAATGGCAGGTCGTTGCAATAGACGCTAAGGTTGAAGCAATCAATCAATTTCTACGGAAATTTACGAGATGGGAAAGGTTTTGTGAAACTGAAAGTTGGCAACCTGTAGGAAGAAGCAGGAAGCTACAAAGAGAACCGATATATAGGTTCCTTAATGAGAGAGCTCCGCAGGCATAAAAAAAAAGGAAGTCGTAAGAAAGAAGTATATATCAAATGTATGTAACTGCATTACCGCCATGCAGCTTGTACTCAGCCTGCATGTGAAATCCACGACAAAGTCTGTCTTACATAGTGTCTTGTGATGTTCGTGATGCTGTCGGTGAATCAGAATGTTTCAAGAGCTGCTTCAGTTCTGTTTTCCCTCCGGCTGTGACATCTGACGCTCATGAGCTGGCAATGCAGTAAGGGGTTAGTAATAGAGATGACATTGTAATTAGTGCAGAAGGCATCCAGCTTTTGCTCGTCGCCATGTCGCCACATTCATCGTTGAAGCCGGCTTATAGTGTAGTTATTGTGACCTCGTCATCGCTGTTGTGCCATTAACTCATCTTCAAAGTGTCTGTGTCTGTTTTCATATGCCATGTCTGAGTTAAAGCGCGACAAACGCACGAAGAAAAGAAGGAAAGTTCGTTCTTACCCTGGCTGGCCGCGTTTGGTTCATCGGTCAGTTACAAAAACGCCCTCGTGTTTAAGCAAGAGTCACCCCCCCCCCCCGCCCCCCCTCGAATCGCAATGCTCACGTGCAACATTTTACGAAGCACGACAAAGATAGAGAGGGAGAGACAGAGAGAGAGAGAAGGAAAGGCTGAATTTATTCGCAACCTCATCTTATTACCAGGAATTAAAGTGTGTACATTGCCGTTATGACACTACAGGAAGAGGCTGTATCCCTTTGACACTTAGGCGATGGAGATGCTGGCTCTCCCCCGCTCCGTAAGTATTTCGGTTAAGCTGGGTTCACACGAAGGGTAGTTAGACAGTATAGGGGGGGGGGGGGGGGGGACAAGTGTGACGTGCATGGCTGAGCTGCAACTAATCATGGCGCGAACAATTTGTCAGTGGCTTCCACGAATGATTCGCGATTAGGCGGCACTGAGCTACGGCACGCTCGCCCGCAGACTGAACTGGCAATCCGTCCCGTCATGCGAATTCAACTTTATACTGTCCTAGCTGTGGATGCGTCGCGTATCCCCGGTGTGCATAGATACGTCAACGGAAAGGCCTCGCATCCAAAATCCTCGACGCGTCCCTCTTGCCTCGCAGTGTGGTGGTCCCCGCATCCGGCACCGGCACCGTGGCGTCCTCCGCGCCGCGCGGAGCTCCACCCCCGCACCGTCCGCGGTCGATCACCGGCGGCCGCCCCGCGCATCCCGGCCGGATCGAGGCATCAGCCCCGCTCTGCGGATGCAGTCTCCATGGCGACGGCCAATGGGAGCGCGCCGGAGCCCGGTGGGCGTGTTCCCCCTGTCGTCGGGCCCGTCGGCTGTGGGGCGCGCTTTTATAAGACTCGCGCGGGCGCATTGGGCGCGATAACTTCGTTAGTCATTGCTCGTTAGTCAGGGCCCCAAGGCTGGCCGCAGCGCTGGACGGCCGGTTCCAGCTGTGGAGCAGCGCCATGGCGGCGGCTGCCGCCGCCGTGGCCGCCGAGGACCCGCGGCTTCAGGCGCCGGTCGGCGACGATCGGCTCGGCGCCGGAGTCGCGGCGCACGTCGCGGCCGCCGGCCAGCAGGATTGCGGCGGCGGCGACAAGCGGAAGGTCGAGCTGGCGTCGCCGCTGTACGCGCTGCAGGACACCAGGCACCGCGACGGACAGCTCCAAGGACAGGGTGAGTTGCTGCTGCTGCTGCTCGCCGAGCGCGCGCGCGCGCCGTGGCGATCGATGGCCGTAGAGGCCTAATGTCATTAGGGACCCCCCATCAATGCCTTAACGAGCTCTGCCCGCGGAGGCGGGGTTCCGAGCGCGCGCCGCCTTCTCGGACACCGAATACGGCGTCGACGACGGCGACGAGAAACCGACGAAAAGAGAAATTTTGCGGCCGTTAAGTGAAAGAAAGAAAGAATGAAAAAAGGAAAAACGTGACGATAAAGAAAGAGCGAAGCTTGTACGGACAAGGAGAACGTCGATATGCAATCGCCGTCGCCGCTCGTCGGAATCGCCGCGCGCGAGCGCCTCGACGATACGGAGCTCGGGCGAAGTGCGGGACGAGGAGGGTTTATCCGAAGCCTGACCCGAGCCTAAGGAGCGCGAACAGTGCCTCAATCCTTCGATCCCGGCCCTCACACGATGGATAGACTGAACCTCTCAACCAACGAGGACGTAGCTCCTAAAGAGTTAGAGAGATACGACGATCTGAAGGCCCTTCGCAGTTCTAGCTAACAGGAGGCGCAGGACTATTGGTGAAACCGAAAACTTTGTCCGCTTTAGCCTTCCTTGCCTTAATCCTTACAGAAACGTAGTAACTATGCTTGAAGATAAGCAACAAGACATCCCTTCCATTCAAGTTTAGTGGTGGTTAGCCTCTGAGACCGTGTACTGCATTACTTGGTAATACTCCCTGAAGCTTAGGTACGAAGCTTTCGATGTATAAGTTCGACAGCCATATCGAGTTTATCCCGTGTCATTGCAACGTTTTATAGAAAGATGGACACCTAAGGACACCTAAGGGCTTCTAATACGGTCTGCCTGATCCCGACCTCCAAAGAACAAGCTAATATGCTTGAGTAGAACAGAGTGATCCTCACGTGGCCCTGCTTATATATTATCGTTGCATAGCTTCTTCCATCACATGCAGTGCCTAGTATAATAGTATCTCACGGATATAACAGAAAAAGAAAGTGTAAACGGAAAATCGTAACCTATATTTTTATAGACGCAACGGAAATGCCATGATGATCGTCGATACACAAAATATAGTAATAATAAGATCAGAAAACAACACTCGGCTACAACAAACGAATGTCTAAGAAGAGTACGAGCCATGGCCACGGCTAACAAGCCGATAGCGCTGTGTAAAATTGCTCCTGAACCACTTCAGCGATCAAATTTGAGAAACGCCAATCTACACGGACAAATTGTACGCATCTCAATCAACTCTTAAAGGGAAAGTTACGTTCATACTGCATTCTCTACGGTGAATCTGCGCTCAGCCGTCGTGATGAACAATTCACGGGTTGATATTTGACAAAAAACATGCTGACGTCAATCGCTACAGCACTTCAGACCGTTCCGACCATAAGGTGATGTTAGTCTGTATAGGGCCGTGCGAAGATTAATTTTGGATACCGAATCGAGTAACGCCGGAAGCGAATCGAATCAAATATCGAATACTTTTCGAACATCTTTCGAATATTGAGCAGCCGTTTTAACAATAATTGCAGAGCGATGTTTACATTCTAGTATTTATAACGTTCTTAAGCTTCTTCCATTATATTGCACATTATGAAGGGTTGCTCTTTAACAGTACAAATGGTACCCGCTGGAATTAGATGTCACCTGCTTTTGCTCCAATGTCATGTTTGATTGCGCAAACTATCTATGTTTCGAAAACTACATCCGTGTTTACGAACAAGACGTTCGATACGTTATTTGAAGGTGTCGAGCACTCGTACACCCCTATCGGCCCAACAGCGCTGAGATTGGCCCATGAAGTCCATTACAGTCATGAGAGCACCCACGTGCATGTTGCCATCTCTTGGCGCGCAAGGATTCGGATGCGAATGCACCTGCGTAAGTTTTTTTTTTTTTTTTCGTATCAAATACGTACTTTTCAAGCCGAAATAGATCAAGCGATATTGTTCCATGATGCCTAGCAAACAATGCAGGTAGACGTTTTCTTTAACCGCATAAATATATAGTTCAAGTATGCTATAGTTCAAGTATATAGTATGCTATATAGTTCAAGTTTTCTTTATTACGTCCGAAATATTCTTAGCCCCAGATGATCACGAATGTCGTGCATCCTGCAACAATACCTAACATAAATTTCATCGCGCGACTTAATTCGCTTACTTCACAGCACTAACTGATAAGCCGCGAGACAAGAAAGGTAATATTAATAAGACAACAGGGAACATGGGTTTCACCACATATTTTCAAAAGTTTACGGGAGAATCATTTCAGCCTTTCTCTTTTCATCTCGCTTTACGCATTCTTCATGATTTTTTGGAGCCATCGGTGTGCAAATCAGCAACAAACTTTGTGCCACTGAGGTGCGCTATATTTCCGTACACTTCGGCTCGCTCGCAGCATTCGGAAGCGCAAGATCGCGTGCAGTGTCTCGTTGCCCGCTATCCTCGGCAACGTTCGCAGACTCTGTTGTTCCACGATACTTGTGGTACCTTTGAGCAACGTCATAAAAAGCGCACATTAACCCCAATTAACAGGATCACAAGGAATAAATGCGAGTGTCAGCCCTCTTTTCAAAGTGGCAAGGCGCATCGCTATGCACACAGTTCCTCGTCCTTCCTGATCGGCTCGTGCAGTTGTCCGTGAAGCTGCGTCTTCGTCAAGACTTCTCAGTAGTCTCTTCCCCTGTTTATACGTGTCGCTGTTGGAACTAGCGCAGGATGTAGCGACTTGTCCATCAGCTTCCGGCCCAGATGGCATCGCTGCCATGTAATCAAACTTTCGCGTTATGTCCCTGCCCTGGTAGATTTCGATTATCGCTAACTCGTCACTCGCGTAAACTGGCGCAAATAAAATAGCTTGTATAACTGAAGGACCGTGATTTCGGGCATGCGTTTCGAAATATTAGGTTCAGCCTTTCACTAACAAATGCTGCTAAAATGACTGAAATAACCGCTCACTGTCGTCTAAACGTATAAGCTTTTTTTTAAAGTGTTTCTTTATTACAAGCATACTTCTTTCAGTGAGAAGTGCTTCACTCGGTGCGCCTATACGTAGATTTATGGAAAGACGCGTTCGGGTGAATTAACTAAGGCGTGGATCACTTTGGATATTGTAGAAAAACCTGTCACAGCGTCCATTACTCGCTCCCGATTTCTACGTTGTTCAGTTGCGGCGTTTCTGGACGATCCTGCATGGCTATTTTACTGCATGGACACAGAAGATATTTACAGGCAGATAACTCTTTTATATTTTGAGAGCGGCAGCCCATATATCATCACCAGCAGACAACTGTCACGATCGGTTTATTCTTTGATTTTGTTCAATATTGCACCGTATTTTTTATTTTTTTGACTTCGTCCTCGTCAGCAACCGCTTGCAATATGTGCACGGGCTTGATACATTTTATTTTTTCTTTTGTCTCAGCAGCGGTCTTCCAATCTCTTACGGCTATCTAAGCCTTTATTTCTCCATCCCAAAAGGGTTTGCTTCTCTCTCAACGTCAACAAGTGATCTCACCTGATTTCTTATCCCGCAATTAAATTCAGAGATTGTCTTTGTTTTTTATAGAAGCGAAAGGCGATTCCTTATGTAGTATCGTGTGAGAATTTTAAACGACAGTGCGTTTAAACGGCGCCTCTGCATAGATATTGTTATACTCACAAAGGTAAACCCGTCTCGGGAAGGCTGCGCAGTGCGAGTTGCAATGAGGTGCCGTGCGCTCAGAAGCACTCCTTCAATCATTAATAAATATTGTGGTCAACACGGGGTTAGAAGCTGGCTGCCTCCCTTTTCAGAGGTGCATCGCTGGAGAAGCTCCGCCCTGTATATACAGCTTACCGAAGAACAAGCGCCTCGTCACAGTCTCAGTCTTCCGCGATTCGTGGTCATCGTGCTTTTCTTAACTTCAAACTCGGGTCATTCCGCTGCGCTGACAGCTCCACGGTTCGGTATTGTACCTCGAGCAATGTGAAGCCCGTTTAATCTCATTGAGAAACCGTTTTTTCTTCTTTTTTTTAAATTTCTAGACCGGGTTTATTACTGCGAATCGTTCTTCTCCGAGTCCAGCCACGTTTATATTTTGGCGGTGAGGCTGACTTTCGTGAGCCGATGGCAGTGACAGCGCAGTCTAAAATTGTGCGCCACTGAGTGTTCGTTTGCTTTTAATTTGATATCTTGTCATTACAAACATTCTGTCTTGCTTATTATCCGCCCGCTACACAACAGTTACAGTATTCATACAGCCACTCTCTGCAAATCATGAATTACGTACAGACGTCAACAACATGAGCCCACCGAGTTTCACCTCCCGTTGACTAGCCTTGTTATCGACGACCGTACGTCGCCTTAGTCCAATCGTCGCTACCTGTATGCGACACGTAAGCATACACATCTTGAGTTCAACGCAGTGCGTCCTCTGCAAATATCAATTTGCTATTCGACAGCAGATGTAAGAAGCACGTCGAACCGCTTCTGCTGCGTATCTTAATTAAGAATGCCTTCTAGAAGATCCTTTAACACTGTCTGGGTCCTATACTGTTGCTGGCTTAAATGAAACGTGAGATCATGGAAAAGGGGAAGCTAGCTTTCCCTATCTTTTTTTTAATATCTCACAGATTTTTTGTCTTTCACCGTACATCTTTAGATATATAAATCAATACCACTTTTACATATTTAGAACATTGTTGGCTCTTATATGCGCCCTCCCTCAATAGCGTTTTCGGTGAGTTAACGTATTGATTGGGGCTGACTCCATCACAGTTTGGACATCTTTAACACGCAATTCATCCTTATGTACTTCCCTTGTTGTATAGGTTGTAGCCGAGTAACGTGTCAATACTTGTTGCTGGACTTGATGGTTCATACTGATTGTGGCGGAAAAGACGCGTAACTGGTGCATGTGAAGATCGGAGTGGACGCCCCTTTACGTACGGTCTTTTATTCGCATTGTTTTCAGGTATATTTTTTAATCACACCTAGTAACGTGTGCCACGTTCGGGCAAATAAACATGCGGGCATTTTCTCAAACTGTTTTGTGTGCCTGCATGCGTACATGCGCGCGCTAACTGTTTCGACATCGTGTCTGCTGGTTTGCGCAGCCAAGACTGCCACCGTTCTTCACAGCGACTAATCACATGCACGCAGAAATGATATTACTGTGTTTGCGGTAATGATTCCGAGCGTCATTTCTGTATTTGCCTTCTTTCTAATTTTATGCCGCGCTAGCGCGTTACGCGCATGCGCATGCGCCGTCAATAGCACGACAGCACGGCAACGCCGACGGCGCAAATGCGCCTCGAGTGTTCGTGTAAAAGCTGCGGCAATAAAAAGTGAAAAGTTAAATGCAAGCAGGCAAAAAAACTGTTTGGCGACTGCAACTCTGGCTTCGCCACACAAAGGCTGCGTATGCGGCGCAGCTACCTTTACCCCCTTTACAAGCCAACTTTCCAGTGACTCAAAACTGTGCATGCACCCTGGCAACGAATATTAGCTGCAACAACGTAATTTTCTGCGCCGCTCTAGTCAGTTATGCTTGCTTGGTTAGTTAATTGACATCAAGTTGTTATTACGGTTGTCAAGTGGGCATTGTCTGATACTGCGAGTTGGTTAGGTAATGCTAGAAGTAAACGCCACCTGTTTAATAATAATAATAATAATAATAATAATAATAATACGAAAGCATGAATTCTGTAGCTTGCTAGCATAGAGTGCGACATGCGTAGCGAAAATGGTAGAAAACTTGACAGTGCCTGATCATGTAGTGCCACTGTCGATAAAATACTACGTTTATACACTCTTTTTTCTTGTTATTTTTTATTTCTTTCTTGAATCGATTTTCACAAGAAGCACACGAACGCTGCATTCATAAGAAGTCAACAGAGAATGACTCGAAGGAAAGCAAAGGGAAATATAAATAAATGCATAGGGAAACGATAAATAAATGGAAACGAAAGTGAATAAGAAAAGCTGACCGCCAGTGAGATACGAACCCACGTCTTGGCATTACACGTGCGATGCACTAACAAAGTGAGCTGCCGCGGCGCCGTTTTCCTGTACACGTTCTTAGTACGTATGTATGTGTGCTAGATCTAACCCGGGGAATGTTAGCTAGCGCCACCATTCAGGGCCTTGGCAGTGGAGTGTGAACATCCTATCTACCGCAGGCATCACGTAGTACGTGAACTTTTTCGGGTGAAGGCAACGGATCAATAAACCCTCGTATGCTGCCTGAAGACAACAAAGAGCTCTGCCGGATTCTAGGACCTCGCTATGTAATGAACGGGAAGAAAGGAAACCGAGGGAGCCCGATTTTTATTAATCGCAATCATAATAAGCCAACGGACAATGACACGAAGGAAAGCGCAGGGGAAATTATTTGTTGTTCCTGCTGCATGTGCGTGTAAAAAGCGCGCGCGTAAAATAAAGACAAGCGTAATTTCCGCGAAGGAGCCGGTAACTTAACAACGCATGCTAACGACGCATTTCTTTTTTTTTTTGTAAAAAGTTATTCTCAGAAAGAAAAAAAAAAAAACACACCACAAGGTGGCACTGTTTCAAACTATACCCCCGGCTGAGGATTAGTCTCGTAACCCCTGGCCTCACCATTTACGACAATGGCGCCAACTTGGGTCGCAGACAGGCCACCGGTAGCGTTCGCGAGTCTCGTGCTCTTTATGCCTCCCGCCACCTACCGAGCCGAAACCAAGCGCAGTGAGCGTTCAGTCGTTGGCTGCGGTGATGGTAGTAGGCATCGGCGAGCCTATATAGTCAGTGATTCTGCCTCGACAGCAGAAATCGGCCTAAAGAGGGCATATCATTTAGCAGGCGTTGTGATGGTAAAAGACCGAGAGGACCCATAGCGATGTTAGTCCATATGAAGTGCATACAGTCCATATAAAGAAATAAAGTCCACATGATATGAAATTCACGATTGTCTGCGGGCTGTTATAACGGACTTAATGGGGATGCCCGCGCACAGGCGTTGCCTCTGATGGAATTAATATGCCATTGGCAGGACTATATAGTCAGTAATTCTACCTTGACAACAGCCACCATCGAAATGAGTTATTATCAGGCGTGTAACTAGAGTGGAACAACTCTTTCCCACATCTCCATGAAAGTTCGCTGCCATCTAGTGCCGCCACCGCGTATCCTGGGCGTTGCCTCGAAAATGTAAGGCCTGTCTGTGCGTGCAAATGCTGACAAATCCGTCTCGTCTCGTGGCAATCTGGCTATTTTCTTGCGCATTGCGCCGTTTCTTAACTAGAAGCGAGAAGACTTATACCAGACGAACAATTGACCACTAAATGTCGTGTGTGTGCATTAAGTGAACGGGCGTGTTAACAGCGATATCAACAGAGGCATCGGAGGTCTGCACGAGTGTGGCGATCGCGTGAGAACAGCAGCTTCCATTGTTCGTGACGACGACCGAGGCGGCGCGAATCTCCGTATCGACATAATATTCTACTTGTATTCTGCCTGCGTTGACATATATTTCAGCGCTGATTTCCTGTGTTTTGTTTGAATGTCGATAATCGTGGTGCATGAGTAACTCCCTCTTACGCCCGCCTCCTCGTTTTCTGTTTCCCTATCCTATCACATTGTTTTGTCTACCACATTTGCCTTGTCTGTAGGTTTTGTCTCGCGTGCTACTCTTTAAGCGCACAAGTACGAAGGATCCGTGGCTGTTCCTGGGCGCTATAATAAACATTCATTATTATTATTATTATTATTATTATTATTATTATTATTATTATTATTATTATTATTATTATTATTATTATTATTATTATATAGCAAAAGGATAGACAGTTGGGCGAGTTGGTACGGTAACATTATTTTGGCTTCTAGCGCGAAGTGAAACACGGACACAGAAAGGAGCAGACAGGACGAGCCTGCTCCTTTCTGTGTCCGTGTTTCACTTCGCGCTAGAAGCCAAAATAATATTATATAGCCTTGCTTGACTACGCAACGACAAAGCAACCTCCTCGCCTCCAACTCGCTTGCACTCAGTTCACTTCTTCCAGTGGACTGTCCGCCGCACCAGGGTCGCAGCCAGAAATGGGAGGAGGGGGGGAGGCACGCCGAAATTTCCATGTTCCAGGATGCCACCTGTCGAGGCCCCCCCCCCCCTCCCTCATCCACTCCGTCCCCGGTCAAGTGCGTGCTCCCCCCCCCCCCCCCGCCCCCCGGAAAAAAATGAGTCCCGTAACGACTCAGGACTCAAACCCGTCTCGGGAAGGCTGCGCAGTGCGAGTTGCAATGAGGTGCCGTGCGCTCAGAAGCACTCCTTCAATCGTTAATAAATATTGTGGTCAACTCGGGGTTAGAAGCTGGCTGACTCCCTTTTCAGAGGTGCATCGCTGTAGAAGCTCCGCCCTGTATATACAGCTTACCGAAGAACAAGCGCCTCGTCACAGTCTCAGTCTTCCGCGATTCGTGGTCATCGTGCTTTTCTTAACTTCAAACTCGGGTCATTCCGCTGCGCTGACAGCTCCACGGTTCGGTATTGTACCTCGAGCAATGTGAAGCCCGTTTAATCTCATTGAGAAACCGTTTTTCCTTCTTTTTTTTTTTAATTTCTAGACCGGGTTTATTACTGCGAATCGTTCTTCTCCGAGTCCAGCCACGTTTATATTTTGGCGGTGAGGCTGACTTTCGTGAGCCGATGGCAGTGACAGCGCAGTCTAAAATTGTGCGCCACTGAGTGTTCGTTTGCTTTTAATTTGATATCTTGTCATTACAAACATTCTGTCTTGCTTATTATCCGCCCGCTACACAACAGTTACAGTATTCATACAGCCACTCTCTGCAAATCATGAATTACGTACAGACGTCAACAACATGAGCCCACCGAGTTTCACCTCCCGTTGACTAGCCTTGTTATCGACGACCGTACGTCGCCTTAGTCCAATCGTCGCTACCTGTATGCGACACGTAAGCATACACATCTTGAGTTCAACGCAGTGCGTCCTCTGCAAATATCAATTTGCTATTCGACAGCAGATGTAAGAAGCACGTCGAACCGCTTCTGCTGCGTATCTTAATTAGGAATGCCTTCTAGAAGATCCTTTAACACTGTCTGGGTCCTATACTGTTGCTGGCTTAAATGAAACGTGAGATCATGGAAAAGGGGAAGCTAGCTTTCCCTATCTTTTTTTTAATATCTCACAGATTTTTTGTCTTTCACCGTACATCTTTAGATATATAAATCAATACCACTTTTACATATTTAAAACATTGTTGGCTCTTATATGCGCCCTCCCTCAATAGCGTTTTCGGTGAGTTAACGTATTGATTGCGGCTGACTCCATCACAGTTTGGACATCTTTAACACGCAATTCATCCTTATGTACTTCCCTTGTTGTATAGGTTGTAGCCGAGTAACGTGTCAATACTTGTTGCTGGACTTGATGGTTCATACTGATTGTGGCGGAAAAGACGCGTAACTGGTGCATGTGAAGATCGGAGTGGACGCCCCTTTACGTACGGTCTTTTATTCGCATTGTTTTCAGGTATATTTTTTAATCACACCTAGTAACGTGTGCCACGTTCGGGCAACTAAACATGCGGGCATTTTCTCAAACTGTTTTGTGTGCCTGCATGCGTACATGCGCGCGCTAACTGTTTCGACATCGTGTCTGCTGGTTTGCGCAGCCAAGACTGCCACCGTTCTTCACAGCGACTAATCACATGCACCCAGAAATGATATTACTGTGTTTGCGGTAATGATTCCGAGCGTCATTTCTGTATTTGCCTTCTTTCTAATTTTATGCCGCGCTAGCGCGTTACGCGCATGCGCATGCGCCGTCAATAGCACGACAGCACGGCAACGCCGACGGCGCAAATGCGCCTCGAGTGTTCGTGTAAAAGCTGCGGCAATAAAAAGTGAAAAGTTAAATGCAAGCAGGCAAAAAAACTGTTTGGCGACTGCAACTCTGGCTTCGCCACACAAAGGCTTCGTATGCGGCGCAGCAACCTTTACCCCCTTTACAAACCAACTTTCCAGTAACTCAAAACTGTGCATGCACCCTGGCGACGAATATTAGCTGCAACAACGTAATTTTCTGCGCCGCTCTAGTCAGTTATGCTTGCTTGGTTAGTTAATTGACATCAAGTTGTTATTACGGTTGTCAAGTGGGCATTCTCTGATACTGCGAATTGGTTAGGTAATGCTAGAAGTAAACGCCACCTGTTTATTAATAATAATAATAATAATAATAATAATAATAATACGAAAGCATGAATTCTGTAGCTTGCTAGCATAGAGTGCGACATGCGTAGCGAAAATGGTAGAAAACTTGACAGTGCCTGATCATGTAGTGCCACTGTCGATAAAATACTACGTTTATACACTCTTTTTTCTTGTTATTTTTTATTTCTTTCTTGAATCGATTTTCACAAGAGGCACACGAACGCTGCATTCATAAGAAGTCAACAGAGAATGACTCGAAGGAAAGCATAGGGGAAATATAAATAAATGCATAGGGAAACGATAAATAAATGGAAACGAAAGTGAATAAAAAAAGCTGACCACCAGTGAGATACGAACCCACGTCTTGGCATTACACGTGCGATGCACTAACAAAGTGAGCTGCCGCGGCGCCGTTTTCCTGTACACGTTCTTAGTACGTATGTATGTGTGCTAGATCTAACCCGGGGAGTGTTAGCTAGCGCCACCATTCAGGGCAATGGCAGTGGAGTGTGAACATCCTATCTACCGCAGGCATCACGTAGTACGTGAACTTTTTTTGGGTGAAGGCAACGGATCAATAAACCCTCGCATGCTGCCTGAAGACATCAAGGAGCTCTGCCGGATTCTCGGCCCTCGCTATGTAATGAACGGGAAGAAAGGAAACCGAGGGGGCCCAATTTTTATTAATCACAGTCATTATAAGCTAACGCACAATGACAAAAAGGAAACCACAGGGGAAATTATTTGTTGTTGCTACTGCATGTGCGTGTAAAACGGGCGCGTGTAAAGACAAGTGTAATTTTCGCGAAGGAGCCGGTAACTTAACAACGCATGCTAACGACGCATTTCTTTTTTTTTTTTTGTAAAAAGTTATTCTCAGAAAGAAAAAAAAAACACACCACAAGGTGGCACTGTTTCAAACTATACCCCCGGCTGAGGATTAGTCTCGTAACCCCTGGCCTCACCATTTACGACAATGGCGCCAACTTGGGTCGCAGACAGGCCACCGGTAGCGTTCGCGAGTCTCGTGCTCTTTATGCCTCCCGCCACCTACCGAGCCGAAACCAAGCGCAGTGAGCGTTCAGTCGTTGGCTGCGGTGATGGTAGTAGGCATCGGCGAGCCTATATAGTCAGTGATTCTGCCTCGACAGCAGAAATCGGCCTAAAGAGGGCATATCATTTAGCAGGCGTTGTGATGGTAAAAGACCGAGAGGACCCATAGCGATGTTAGTCCATATAAAGTGCATACAGTCCATATAAAGAAATAAAGTCCACATGATATGAAATTCACGCTTGTCTGCGGGCTGTTATAACGGACTTGGTGGGGATGCCCGCGCACAGGTGTTGCCTCTGATGGAATCAATATTGCATTGGCAGAATTATATAGTCAGTAATTCTACCTTGACAACAGCCACCATCGAAATGAGTTATTATGAGGCGTGTAACTAGAGTGGAACAACTCTTTCCCACATCTCCATGAAAGTGCGCTGCCATCTAGTGCCGCCACCGCGTATCCTGGGCGTTGCCTCGAAAATGTAAGGCCCGTCTGTGCGTGCAAACGCTGACAAATGCGTCTCTTTTCGTGGCAATCTGGCTATTTTCTTGCGCATTTATGCGCCGTTTCTCAACTGGAAACGAGAAGACTTGTACCAGACGAACGATTGACCGCTAAATGTCGCGTGCGCATTACGTGAACGGGCGTGTTAGCAGCGATATCAACAGAGGCATCGGAGGTCTGCACGAGTGTGGCGATCGCGTTAGAACAGCAGCTGCCATTGTTCGTGACGACGACAGAGGCGGCGCGAAATCCCTGTATCGACATAATATTCCACTTATATTCTGCCTGCGTTGACGTATATTTCAGCGCTAATTTCCTGTGTTTTGTTCGAATGTCGATAATCGTGGTGCATGAGTAACTCCCTCTTACGCCGGCCTCCTCGTTTTCTGTTTCCGTATGTGATCACATTGCTTTGTCTACCACATTTGTCTTCTCTGTACGTTTTGTCTCACGTGTTACTCTTTAAGCGCACAAGTACGAAGGCTCCGTAGCTGTTGCTGGGCACTATAATAAACATTTATTATTATTATTATTATTATTATTATTATTATTATTATTATTATTATTATTATTATTATTATTATTATTATTATTGTAGGTTTTCTTGACTACGTAAGGACGAAAGCAACCACCTTTCCCCTCCCGCCCCTAACTGGCTTGCACTCAGTTCAGTTCACTTCTTCCAGTGGACTATCCACCACACCAGGGCCACAGCCAGAAAAGGGAGTGGGGGGGGGGGGGGGGGGCACACCGAAATTTCCATGTTTCAGGATGCCACCTGTCAAGCCCCCCCCCCCCCTTCCCTCATCCACTCCGTCCTCGGTCAAGTGCGTGCTCCCCCCCCCCCCCCTCCCGGAAAAAAAAAAGTCCCGTAACGACACTGCACCGCACTGGCACAGCGCAAAGCCTAATCAAAGGGTCGTCGCTCACGCTTCAAGAGGCGCGTTATTCCAGCCCGCAGGTGGCACAAGGGAAGTCCAGACCGTTTCTCCGACGCTGGCGGTACGCATTTATCGCGGCGAGCATGCGCGAACTTGTTCCAGGCTGGAATCGCGAAGGGAGGGACGCGGGGGAGCGAGCGATTAAGCACGGCCCATGGAGCAGCGTATGCGAGCGTACACGCCGAAAGCCCACCGCTCCGTAAAGCGAGCCCGTATACCGTCGGTAGCGCGCGCGCCTCAAGTCGTCCGCGCGGTTCCGCTCCCCCCTTTGACCGAGCCCCTCGAGCTCCGCTCGGACGTAGAGACGCGCTGCGCAAAGGCGCAGCGGGACGCCGAGCGTTCCCGCTGAGACGAACCGGGGAGCGCCTTCTGTCGGGGCGGGTCCGAACGCCGTGGTGCAGGAGGTGGACACCCGGTGCAGACGAACTGCGCGAAGCGTGACGTCACGAAAACATGCGACGCGACAGCGCTGCTGTCGCTGTCGGTGTAGGCAAGAGAACGAGAGAGAGAGAACACATATTTATTTGGCAAAACAAGTAGGAAATTTCCTCAATGATTGGGGCCCTCAGTTCAGGGCTCCATTGCCACGCGACTTCGCGAGCCCGCTGGATCAGCCATTGCTGTTCGACGTACGCGCGCTAGAGAGAGAGGGGAGAGGGAGAGAGAGAGCGAGAGAGAGAGAGAGAGAGAGAGAGAGAGAGAGAGAGAGAGAGAGAGAGAGAGAGAGAGAGAGAGAGAGAGAGAGAGAGAGAGAGAGAGAGAGAGAGAGAGAGAGAGAGAGAGAGAGAGAGAGACGGAAGAGAGGGAAGGCAGGGAGGTTAACCAGACTAAGTCCAGTTTGCTACCCTACACGTGGGGAGTGGAATGGGGAGTGAAAGAGAGAGAAAGAAATGAGTGTATACAGCACTTTCACATGCACTAAGTTAGGTGTAGGATGTCTATAGTCCGGCACTCAAGTCTGTTACCTTCTGGTACGTGCGCTAACTTATGGTGGTGTCAATATAGCTCAACTGCCAACTAATTCACCTGGGGAGAGTTTTACAGAAGAAAAGTTCAGCGTTTCCAGCGTTTAAGTGGTAATCGGTGTTACGCGAAGCTTTATTTGGTGTTTGCGCTAGTGTTGAAGAAGCGTTATGCAAACATAAAGCTGATGACGGAAACGTTTGTACAAAATGACGCGAATAGAACGGAATTTGACACTATTCTCTGTAGCCGACTCGTTCCCGACTTCTCTGCAGCTCCTCGCTCAATGCACGCTACGGTCCAGTTTTGTTCACTTCACTTCCTATTGCACACTTGTTCACATCTTGCCTCGTCTACTGCTTGTCTTATATTTGGGCACATATCCAGTGGTACATACCTGTTCTGAGGGCAGCGGCCAAGAGTGGGCACATATACCCATAGGCCCGAGATAACAACGATAACACGAGACAGGCTGGGACGTTCTTCTGTTATTTTAGCCTCGTCTTCAGGTTTCCGGTTTCTGCGAGCAATTTGGAACACCGACTAAAATCAAGATAACAGACCGCGGAGAAAAAGAAAGGTTACCTTGAATGTCGTCCGTATAGTTTCATGTAGAGATAGCTGGGCAAGCTCCACCGGTGAAACTGGAACCATGAAAAGAAGATTGAAACGGCGGACTGACGTGGTCATTTGACACTACGTCGGATTCCCTCGTCATGTACAACGAAGAAACAACTCGCATCGCTAGCTGAAATTTTGTCATCGCTAAAGCGAATAAATCCTGTTTGCTTCGTACCGCGCCCGTGAGACTGGCGACACTACAAAATTTTGGCAAAACGACGACGAAGGAATGCCTTCTCCTCACGGATTTGAAGCAATGCGGTGCAACATCCAGGAGACCGACGTACCAGTTGTCTCAGTGCCACTAGTGGTCGTGCGCACAGTAGCCAAGTCAAAGGCCGCAGTTAACGATTTAATTTTTGCAGTTGGTTTTACTCGTCCGTTGTCAAACTTCCGCTCGACCAGGTTATTCGCGTCGCTTTGGACAGGTGTGTAACTTGTAAATCTCGCTTCGATAAAACGAGCGCTGTTTGTTGGAATCGATGTTTTCCGCGAGCACTACAGCCGAGCTGTCGTTTCGAAAGGTTACGCCTTCTCTAGAACAAAGCGGAAGGTATTCAGTGCAGCCAGGAATTTCAATAAAGAAAAAAAGGAAATTGAAAAGCGAAAACGACGCGCGCCTTTAACCCTGTCCTCCACCCGCGAAAGGCGGGCGGAAACGCAAGGTGCATCTGTTCCTGCTCTCCTGCGCCTGCTGCTCCCGCAGCGCTCTGGGCCTCGCTTCGAAACAAAAACGGGAAGAGGCGACGTGCGCGCGTTTTCTAGCTCGGTACGTGCACTCTGTATAGCGCCGCGTGGCGCCTCGAATTCACAGCACGCGCTGCTTTATTGTTCTCAGTTGTGCCAAGCCTCGGGATTCGCGGCGCGTGCGACACATTTGCACCGGCGACTGGTGAAACACGATGAGTGGGAGGCAGTATGAGGCTGGTTTGGTTAGACCGGAGACGAGTTGGGGTGGGGGAGTTGTCAGACACCGACGCACAGCGTGTCTCTATTAGGAAAACGGCGGTCGCAAAAGTGATGCGGGGGAAGGATGGGAGGGGTCCTGCCTCCCCTCCACACCCTCCGCCTCCTCTTCCCTGGAGGGGTGATGCGGCTCCCCGTTGCTCTCCCGCCCCCAATTCATCGCGCCCCCCGGTGAGAAGAGCGCGCACGACAGATCGACAGAAGCGCCTGCCTGCGGAGGGTGCGAGCTTCGGCGGCGGACACACGTCGATGATGGCTCACTGCCACCCGACGTGCGTTCCCTCTCCGGGGAGTCGGTACACTATAGCGGCTGCTGTCAGTCAGCGCTGGAAGTATACTTGCGTCACCCGATGCGGCCATATTCGCACCGCTCGCCATAGCCAGCTCCGTGCGCGTGGCGCGCCAAGCGTCGAGTAGGTGTCGGAGGCGCCCCCGTTGGAACTTTTGCAGGCTCTCGGGGCGGCGTGTTGACACAGCGTCGCCACTTTTTGGCGCCCGGATATAGCGGTGGCCTTATCTCATATTTGGCCCCGTGGCTCCTTTCTTTGTCCGTCGGCGATAGGCACGTGTACTGCGGTGTGCCTTTTGGAAGGCGACGCGTGCCCTGTATGGGGCCCACAAGTGACTGCCACTCAATTTAACCGACAGTGGATGGCGTACGGAGCGAAATGATCGCTTCAATCGGGCCGCTGTTACCCGTTTCTGCTCGCCGCTCTCACAAGCGCACGCTGAGCCGCTACGGCAGGCTGTTTACCGACTGCGAAGCACGTCTGGTGACAACACGTTCGTCTTCCGCGTCCCCCCTTCCTTGTTAACACATACACAAACGCGGGTGCGTTTTTTGTTAAAAGATGCTTTGCATATATGCAACAAGCTCTACGCTTTCGAGTGCGTTGTGTTTTCTTACTCGACTGATAATATACGGGGATTTCTCTTGCGATTGGTGGACTACCGAAATTTGACCTCATGTTTAATTTGCGTCTCGGATGGCAAAACGGCAAGGTGCATGGGCTCAAACAAGTTGACGTCACAAGCCGGTGGTTGTATTATTTATGGTGGTTGCATACACGTATGCGAAGGCTAGGGGTTCGGTTCCCACCGATGGCAAGTGTCTTTTCGTCCACTTTCATTCCCCTCTCCCCACCTTTTCTCTATTATTTTCTAGATTTCAATTTCAATCACACCTAATTTTCCCGATGTTTCCCTTGGCATCATTGTAATATGAAGCCAATAAAGCCAACCAACATATATATATATATATATATATATATATATATATATATATATATATATATATATATATATATATATATATATATATATCAGGATGTGTTTCCAAATACAACAACATTTAGCGATGCAGTATTACGAATAAAGACAAAAAAATACAAGATCCTGAATCAGCGCAAAGCCTTGAGGCTTTATAAAAGACGCGTGAAGACTTGCGCAAAAACATGAAACCTACGCAGCGAGTGGGCCTCATACGATGCCTCTAAGCTCAGATTTCGTCATTATTCTAAGGAATTTATTAATCCGATTTTATGCCCCCCCCCCCCCCCCCCCCCCCCTTTCGGGCAGGGCGCGATAACCGAACAATTGCACTAGGACGCCGCGGGCTGCGCGCATTGAAACGCGTTCTCATTCGGCAACGCCTGGGCGCAGGAGATGGCGGAGCGTTCAAGAAGCTCAAGCTGGAGCCCGGCGTGTCCGACCTGGGCCTGTCGTCGTGCGGCGGCGGTGGCGGCGTGCTGGCCACCGCGTGCAGTCCCACGACGCCCGCGAGGCGGCGCCACCGGACCACCTTCACCCAGGAGCAGCTGCAGGAGCTCGAGGCGGCATTTGCCAAGAGCCACTACCCGGACATCTACTGCCGCGAGGAGCTGGCACGCATCACCAAGCTCAACGAAGCGCGCATTCAGGTAACACCGCCCGGCACGCCTGCGCTATGTGCGTTATTTTACCCGCGAGAGGGCGTTGCTAACGGAAAAGCAAGTGCTTGGTGGCGCAAACCATCGCCCCGTTCCAAAGGGGACGCTCATAACATCCATCCATCCATCCATGTTCATAGCTGATGAATGAACTGTTGAACAAAAGAGATGCTCAAACAGGTTTCCGAACTGTGCCCATCCGACTTTGAATATGTTATACGCTAGCCGATTGTACCATCGCGGCACCGGAGAAACGCATCAGCTGAGAGGTCATGTTGTCTTGTGACGCTTGCAGGAACTGTTAATGTGAGAGCGAAGAGGTGATAAGTTCTAGGAAGTATATCGACTGGGACATCAGAGCTGTTAATGAAGCTGTCAGTTGAAAGTAGAGTGTGCCGACTCACTGCGGCACAGGGGAGGCCTTCGCCTGTCAAGTCATCGCAGTTACGGAGAGTAATCTTTCCTACTGCATGGTCTACTAAAAATCGTTACGTTCGCATAGAGGTCATAGTCTGAGTAACACATGCATTAGCTTTACATGCTGTGCAAGTTTCTCGGTTGGTAATGGTTCGGTGATGATCGTTCAGGTGAGGAGGCCGCGCGAGATCTCTGCTCTCGATGTCGCTTCTGCAGTGCATCTTCGTCACTCATGGCCCAATAACAATATTGGTTGACCTCTTTCACTTACCCTGCTCACTCAAGCGCCTTGTCTTGCCTATATAGGCAGATGCATACGCAGCTGCTGCATCAAATGCTGAGGAACATTTGTTCGTGAGGCCCTTCTACGTGTCTTCCTTCCCTGGTGAGGACTCGAGAGTGAATGCTATACAATGTCGAATTCCGCCATGTTGTCAAATTCCGCCGTGTTTGCGTTTTGAGCTAGTCAGGAATGACTAGATTCGACATTATGGCAGAACTCGACACTGTCCAGAATAACGTCCTCGGGATAGTTAAAATGGTTTAATTGCGGCAGAATTTCGTGGCTTTGGCTAGTCTCACTTGGTCTCAACCTCGGATGTCTCCACAAACCACGTAGACCTGTTGGTCCTAGTCAAGCACTTTCAGCCAGCTTCCCCGTATTTCGTCTTAACTTTCGGTGCAGCCGGTTGTTTCTAAAGGTTAGGGCATTCCACATTGAGAAAGTGATGTCTTGTGAGAGCCCTGGGAAGCTTTCTAACGGCATCTGACGTTGACAGCGGTGTATACATTCCTCTTTGCTGTCTTGATGGCTGTGATCGTGTGTCTGTGCTTTCTTCCTCTAGACCATAAACCGATTTACCCCCTTAAAGGTCCTCAAGGGTTAAAAACCAGTCTATAAATCACACGATTGCACTCATTCGGGTGTAAGAGTGCGAATTCGAGATAGAAAACACCCTTAAGGGTATAAATCGGTTTACGGTGTACCTTCTTATTTTTCTACCTCCTCCTCCCCCATTCTCCGGTGTATATAGGATAGCAAATCGGATTTGCCGTTCTGTTTAACACCTCCCTGCCCTTTCCCCTTCTTTCACGCACATATCTCACCATTGGGTGTCGCACCGCGCTCGTTTCACTCCCTCCCTGCCCGGCAGGTGTGGTTCCAGAACCGGCGCGCCAAGTACCGCAAGCAGGAGAAGCAGCTGCAGAAGGCCCTGGCCGCGCCGGCGGCGCTGCCGCCCGCGGCCTGCAACGGCATGATGCGCGGCGTGTACGGCCCACCACGCACGAGCTCGTACGCGGCCTACGCCGCCGCAGCAGCGCACCCGCACCCGGCGGCGCGGTACCCGGCGTACGGCGCCGCGGCGCAGTCCTTCGGACACCAGCCCGGGGCGGCGGCGGCCGCCACGTCGCCCGAGGAGGACTGGTACCAGCGCGGCTTCTCGGCCCTCAGGGCGCCGCCCGCCACCGTGTCCCAGCATCCGGTCTACCACAGCTAGGCACCGCCGGCGCTGCCCTGCGCTCGCGCTGACCGCACGGCGAGCCCGCCGCCGCCGCGTGCCCACTGACTCGACCCAGGGACTCGGGCTCGACCCAGGGGACCGTCGTCGAGGGGGCCCCACGTGCGTCGTTTGTAGCTTCTGTACGTCGGCGGTGCCCGGTTGCGCACCAGTGGGCTTGGTTTTCTGACAGCTGCGATTCTCCCTAACTAAAGATTGAGGCTTTTTTGTTTTTATTTGCGTGTTTCTCGACAGGTGCACTGGCTCTCGAGGTCGCCACATCGCGCCCAATTCGGCGTGTATTCTTTTCAAGTGCACGAAGTACTCTCTGTTCTTCACTTTCAGCGACTATTGCGCTTTCATTTTTTCGCTCATCGCGTCCTCTTCCACTGGTTTTTCCAGTGGAAGACTTGATCTTCTCCGAGACTTGATCGATCGAAGACAGATTATCGCGTCAATTCGTAAAAAAAAAGAAAAAAAGAAAAAAATACAGGAGCGCGTCCCGATGCCGCGGTGGCACGCAGAGCCGACGGGGCCCTGGGTCGAGCAACGGCGACCGGCGCACCGAGTCGCACAGCGCGAGCGCAGTGCCGCCGCCGTTCTCTGGTGGACGACGTCACACATCTCTCACGCACACGTATACCGAGCGCCACCGTCCGATGTGGACGACGCAACGCGGGCGACGCCCGCATCGCCGAGGAAACCACGAGGGATCGCCGATGCACGGTCCACCGCCGTCTCCCGCCGCCTGAGCTGCGCAAAAGAAAGATGGACACACGCCTGCCGGTCACCTGCAGCTGCCGTCACCGCTCGCCAACCGCACACCCGCGTGCGCAGCCTGAGGCGGTTTCGGAGGGGCACGCGACCGGGCTAACTTCTGAGGGACCAGAACACAACACACAAGGCGAAGGCAGAAGGGCGCGCGTATATTTGCTGCACACTTCGAAGCACAGATATGAGACTCGGGGTGTTTCGTTAAAACGCAGCTTCAAATTGGTCGCCGGAAAGAGAAATTGGTTACGCGATGGGCCTGGAAACGCTCCTCCGCGAGACTGTCCGAAAAAAAAAATACTATGCCACAATCTTTTCTCGTACTTATGTTATTTCTTCTATTTGACGATCGTATATGTTATTAAACTCGCAGCACTATACAGCTGCAGCGGTAGTCAAAACAGGGTAGAAATTGAATGCCAGTGCGTAACTGGCGCTTCTCTTATGACGCGTAACATTTGTCAGGTGCCTCTTCGCCAATCCAATCGTCGCGTATATTTGCAGCTGGACGCAACTTTACCACTTCCGCCTCTAAGCTCCTATACGTACATCGCTGTCACGATGACGCGGGAGAGGTCTTCGCGGGTGACACAACGTTGATTTTGCGCATTTTTTAACTGCACATTTTCATATACACCCCGCGCCATAATTAATTGGCCTGAACGAGCGAGGCAGGTTTAATTAAGCGCCGCGAATGAGACGGTTGAAGAGAGATCAGATGGCCAAGCATGATACAGCGTATACCACGCGCGCGTATGACGCGATCCCGCGAACGGTAGGCGAGAACCCGCTGAGCCCGTGGTCCTGTTAGCCAACGCGAAAGTGACGGCTGTAGCATAAGATCGGCCAGATGCCAAGAGCACGCGCTTCCCGTGCAATAGGTCGTCACAACGCGAAAGCGCTCTCCGAACCGCTTCAGGCTGCACCTCTATACACGCGCAATGCATGCGTCGCGCCTTCCGAGCTCCAAATAAACGCGCCACCTTCAGAGACGCGCATACTCTGAAGCGGCAACCATATGGGAACGTATTCGCAGCGTACAGGAGGGGACCAATACGTATAAGGCAAACGCCACACCTTCGTTACGTCAGATGTCAGCTCCTTTTCGCGTTCAAACAAAATAAAAAAATACTGAACCTCGAGAAATACTCCGCAACGGCGCATCTGCTTATGTATATATAGGTGCCGGTAAGTGAGGCTGCATACATATCAGGCTTCCGCCGGGATTCACGCAAGTTAGTGGTTCACAAGAAAACGGACGCGCCTAATGAAATGATCAGACGAAACCCTGCCCTTGACAAAGACAAGCCCTCTTGTCGAAATGTTGGCTCCATGAGACATGTCTTGTTCGACCACTGTTTGATCATTCCGCAATGCTTGTTGCGTACGTGTCGATTAACAGTTGCCCATTTTATATTAAACCACCCTGCATACTTTCGGCCTGTTGTCCGCGTCTCTGTCACACCTCACGCGACGCCGACAGTGTAATCAAGTTTGAAGTCACTTCTATAAGTGGAGGCTACATTTGGCTAAGATCGCACAAAAATCATCTCAGGCAGATTAAGGCGCGGAAAACACACGGCGCTGCCTTAATTCGCCAACGCCGCTCCGAAAATGCGCGGGAGGTACGTTCTATGTGGTTGCCGCTTAATACGAAAGCGCTTTTACTCGCCTAGCACTGCGCTAGGCACTGGAAAAGAAACCAAAACAGGAGCGTCGCAAATGACACGTCTCACGGACTCCTTTCTTCTTTTGCTAACGCCAGCGAGTGTCCGTTCGCTAATGTCCAGGAGATGCTAGCAGGATGATATTAAATATCGCTACGGAAAACGTTTTGTAAGAAAAAAAATCAAAATGAAAATCAAGGCTTTGGTTGTTGTTGAAACGACCTCTTTTCACAATTTCTATTTCCTCAACTGTATATTTTACACACTTCACGCTGGTTCGATGCCTTCTTAATAAGAGTCGTGCTCTGATCATTCCCCCTGCTTTGTTTTTCGAAGCACTGTGAGAGTGCAATATGAAAGGATATACTTTATTTTTCGGTGGTGTGCAATTCCCTGAAGTACGATAGCTCATCCTGCAACACTATCGTAGCTGCTGCACTCGAGTGGCCAGGTTGCTCTAGCGTCAGACCACCGTTCGGGTTGACAAAAAGCGACGAGTTTGTTGAATGCTGATCTTTCCGCTTTTGCGTTTCCTTCATTCTCTGGCGGCGCTGTTGTATTAATTAGCAGGTTGTGAAAAATGGTCTAGTCGTTCTATAGTTTCGAAATCAGCATTTTCATCTCGAAGCACATCGCAGTATCGGCACACTTAAGGGGACACCAAAGAGAAGCTCGAAGTTCGAAGCTCTTATTTTCGTTGATTTCGCGGTTGCAGATCCACCACTGAAAGAATATGTGAAGGCCAAAGTTACGTGTTTTTGAATTTCGCGCCTAAATCCCTGTGGTGGCACGTCGGTGTGACGTCACGTATTTTAATATGTTTGCTCGCATTTAGGCCGTTGTGACGCAGAAAGTTCTCGAAACTTGCCACGGTCACTCTTTGGCTCCTCTAAAATACAATGCATTCCATCTTTACAGGTAAACTGTTAACCATAGGCCCGAGAAAACGCTGTAAAAGTCCATGACGTAACGGCACAAGAGGGCGGGAACTGCGTTCTGGCATTCTTTTTTTGAAAGTTGGCATGCATCCTCTCTCCGCGAAATTGACTTTTCTTTAAGGAGGTTATGTGTTATCATATACAAGTTCTTTTTTCTCTTTAATGTCCCTTTAACGGCTGAAAACCTGTACAAAACGTGATTTTTGACATTCTCTCTCTTTCTCTCTCTCTCTCTGCCTATTTCTTTTTGCACGACCGACACTGACGCTGATTTTTGCACGCTTAAACGTCATAGAACATTGCGGTCGTCCGTGACAGAAAGCAAGACGGACAGGGTATCAAGAGCCACACTCAAGTGAGCCGTGGTTCGCCCTATCATGTACATATTGTATCTTCAAAAAGTTGTCGCGCAATATTATCAAGCCCGAAAATTGACTCACCCAGCGACACATCGCCACTTCGGTTCTGCCACACAGCGCATCAAATCCTCGAGGCAGCGAGAGAAAGCGACGCTTCCTGTAGTGTCCGACGATTCTCATGTACAAACGCCAAAGGCGAAGGTGACATTAAACAAAGTGAATGATAACTGTCTGCCTGCTACGTCAGCTTCTCTCATCCACGTGGCCGTGATACCGGCGTCTTGAACTCGACAGCGATATCGTTTGCATTGCCCAGAGCAGAAGCATAATAAAAATGACTGCATTGGTACAATGTAACGATTTTATTCCAATTCCTTTCCTCTTGGAACTTCGCCAGTGGTGCCAGCGGAGCACCGCTTGCGTCATCACGGTCACTAAGGTGATAAGAATGGAAGTAGCTGATAAGAATGGAATAAAATCGAACGAAAGGAATCGTTACGTCATACCGGCCCTGAGCCCTTGGGGCCCGAATTCACGGCGCTTTTTGCTCGTAAGTATGCCCTTGGCTATTTGCCTTCGCTTATAGTATGACCAATTCCAGGATTGGGTGGGATTCGCTATAACGAACAAATCTAGCGCAACAGCTCTTTTGTGAATACTGGCCCTGTATGGTATGACGACGCCTTTTCCCGACGCTCACAGTTATCTTGACTTGAAGCGATTCAGCTTGAAGCTCCATGCTGCCTTGTGAAAAGCAGATGTGCACAGATGGCATAAGCGCGTCGCTAATTTTTATACGGAAGCAATTAAAAAAGAAACGGAGAAGAAAATAACTAAATAATTGAGAAAGAAAGATAAATGACAGAATGAAACTAACGAAAGCCATGAGGTTTCAATTCTCAGGCCATTCTGATGCCATAAACTTACTACGCTCTCATAATTTTATCCGTGAAAGAGATTGCTTAATTTCCAGCGCCTCACAGGCGAGTGGTGTCCGACTCGAGTGATTGAAATTGTGGCCGTATTCCTTCTCTTGTTTAAAAAAAATGGTAGAATGCACCCAGAAAAAGAAAGAGAAAACAAGTGATAAAAAAGCCGAGAAACAACAGGGAATGGATCAATAAAGCGAGATGACGTTTGTACCAAGCCTCTCATCTTTCTTCAACTTGCGAGACTCGTTCACCGAGATGTTATGCGCGTCGTCTGTTTAAGATAATGCTTTATTTTTTTCGAGACCTCTCGGATCTTTTGCTGACCGTCGCTGCTGCTGCTATCTTATCAAATAGCTCACACAAAGGACAGCACTTGTATATCAGATGGACCTATGTACGCAGCTCCATCTATGCTATCACTACAGATGTGTCGGTGGCCAACTCTGCTCTACGCAGAAATACGCAGTAGAACAACAAACCGTACCCAAGTATTTTCAGTGCAACAAACGTACACACGCCTACGAGCGCATAATACCTTTATTCGAACGACGCCTCCTGCGCCATCCTTCGCGGAGTTTGGTGCGACTGGTCGGTCGTTTTTTCTGCTCACCGAGTAAAGCAGGCCGATACCGGAGACAGCGGAACAGTAAGCCGAGCTAATCCAGGAGACAGTGCAATAGTGGACTGAGCCGATCCTGGAGACAGTGGAACAGTAAGCTGAGCCAATCCAAGAGACAATGCAATAGTGAGCTGAGCCGATCCTGGAGACAGCAGAACAGTAAGCTAAGCCAATCCAGGAGACAGCGCAATAGTGAGCTGAGCCGATCCTGAAGACAGCAGAACAGTAAGCTAAGCCAATCCAGGAGACAGTGCAACAGTGAGCTGAGCCGATCCTGGAGACAGCGGAACAGTAAGCTAAGCCAGTCCAGGAGACAGTACAATAGTGAGTTGAGCCGATCCTGGAGACAGTGTGATGTGTGGTCGCGCGGAGGTGTGCCTTCGTGTCTTGCCGGACAGGCGTTGCTGCAAAACACGGTGAAGAAGATGAACAGTTTCGAACGGAATATAAACAAACGAAGGTAAGAAAAAAAACCACACAACACCAAAGGCGTTTGTGTTGCCCTGTTCGTTCCCTCCCGTGTCCTTCTTTTTGCGCGTCTGCTTTTCGACGACACGAACAACGCAGTGCTGTTGAAGGCAGTCTTTTCTGATTTACGAGCTCGTCGGATGGTCGGATGGACCCTTACGAAATGCGTCGCATGTACATTGAATAACGTAAAGAAGTGTCCTTACCAAAAGGATTCAGCGCAAATTTTTCATTTCGTTTCGTTTAGAAATTAGAAGATGTTCGATATAATATCCGGAAATGTTTTTTTTTTTTTCTCAAGCGTTCATGCTTGATTCAATTCGGAAATGTCACTATTCAAGCACCACTAGTTTTCTTGCATATTTGAGATTAGTCGCTGAAAAGAAATATTGTCTGACAAATAGCTTTTGAATTGGACTTTAATTTGCATGTTGCACGGCGGAAAGCCCGAAATAAATGTGAAAATTAACTCACTTCACAGGGGCTCAGGCACCCTTTACGGGGAATACAGTAGGATGAACCAGAATTACATCTACTAACTTTCCGAACATTATGGTAGCGCTAAAAAAAACGTAAAGTACACTTCAGAATACATTTTCCTGTCAAAAATTCAGACAAGAACTATGCTTTCATACATTTTTTGTTGGAGAAAAAAAAAAAGAGGTACAGAAAATGTAAATAATCACGGAAGCACACAATTAAAATGTATATAAGTATTCAAACAACCACATAAGCATAGTACTGAATAGTTTTGCAAAGAACGAAAGCGAATAATTGGTGGATCGGCTTAACGACATATTTGTGGATCGGGATATGGTATGTGCCCAAATAATGTGACATTAAATCTGCAACTTCCACAGTATAAACGTCCTTCTGTAACTTAAGTTACAAACAAAGATTTACTGTGTAAATTGCAGATGGTTTTGATGCTTATGGATGTGCTAAGGATTTTCATGCAACATAGCTTCAAAGCTATAAATAACACAAATATTGAAGAAAAAAAGCTATTGCGTGCATTGTAGCTTATCGTAATACTATGCAGAATTACGTGAAGACTGCATTAGTTCATCAAAACAGCGCTTTAAGGTGCAAGCGTCTCAAATTTGCCTACAGGCTGGCACACGGTGAACGTGCAGCAACACAACAAACAACAAATGCAGTCTAGGGTAAAGCGCTGCGATACAGCTGGCGTGCACGTGACAAAAAGCCACTGACGGCATCCAACTGAGATGGCTTGGCGGTGACCACCAAGCTGTTGAAATCATATCCGCACGGCTGAAAATGAACGGCTGCGATTTTTCTAGAAAAAAAAAGTCCAACACTGCATGGCAGGTGAGTCACTTACATTTGCGTGCGATAATCTGTCTCTGCTTCTACAATAAAGATTGCGAAAACTTTCGAATTTCCTTGTGTAAAAAAAAAAATGGTAATAAATCGTACTGTAAATCAGGCTTTTCCTGCATAAAAATAATATTGAGGAGAAGTGACCTTTCAGTCCTTTCGTTTTCATCGTTCTGGCGCTGAACTCGGTGTTACGTTTGCCTTTGTCTACCTCTCATTTTTACCGTAACTAAGCAAGAGTTTCGTCATCACGCTGCACTTCTGTCTCCGTGAAAGTGATATTGTGCACAGCCCACTAGCCATTTGATCTCGCCACCATCTAATCGAGTGTCCTGCCGTAGCAGACCGTAAACTCCGTTTCAAAAAATGGTCAGTCTCGCTAGAAGCAGGAAGCGTTGAAAGCGATAGCAAGATTAACCTCCGTATTCTCAAACGATCCTCGACTCAAAGCTCTTTCTCCACTTCGTGATTATGATGATGATTGACGATGATGACTTAATTGTTGCTTCGCCCTTTGTAACGGACGAGTGCATAACACGTAAACACATAGAAAGTTAAAAGAACAAACCTTCGCAGTTAAAAAAAAAACAAGAAAAAAGAAACCGAGTTGATCGCAGCGTCGCCCCTCGACTAAAAAAGACACTACGTTTCCCAAGCAACGGCCGCGCTAGAATGAAGACGAGCGAGGGAAGAGCGTAGTCGTCTCCCGCACTAGATCGGCCATGCTCAAGTATTGCTGTGGATAGGGGCAAGTGATCACTTCTATTGAAGGACGAGAATGTTATGCTCTTTCATGAGTCGAGGTGGAGTGCTGAGTGGAGGAAGGCCTAGAATACGAAGGTTAGAGTTGCGCTGAAATTCTTCAGACAGTGTTCACAGAATACGCGGGTGCAACATGTTGGTTCGATACAGCACGCGAGGAAACGGCTGCGGCGCTGGATAAACAGCGCCCTGGCAGCTACCAGGCGTCTCACAACGCTGGCGTGATGAGAAACACCGCCAGGGGGCGTCGCAGGCGTCGCACTTCAATGGTGCACGAAATGATACCGAAGGAAAACCGTCGGCTTTTGTAGCTATAGCTTCTGGTGTACTGTCCGTTCCACTCAGACCGCTTTATGTGCGACTTTGTGATGATGCACACAGTTGCACATCAGCCACGCTATAGTGTTTGTGCGCACAACGGTCGCGCCAGCAGCGGAAGGCTGAACACTGCCTTGCAGCTTCGCTGCAGAACAGATTGTGCGGAGAGCGAGTACGTGCCTACATGATTTCGTCGTCTCCTTGTTTTTGTTCTTTTTTTTTCTTTTTTTTTTTTGCAGCCAAACACACTGCGCGTCTTGCGCGTGCATCTATGGAGACGCACGTGCAAGCCGCACGTCCGCCGTCGATACTGTGACAGCACGGCGACGGCGATGGCGCGAACTCGCCACGAGTGTCCATATGATTATCGGATCCGCGGGACCTGCTATCGAGCTCGACTGACGCCCATCGTCGAAATCGACCTATACATCTTATAATTACACAATAAAAATATATGTGCAGATCCCTTGCGCAATGGGAATTCGTTTCAGCGAAGCCTCCTTGGCGTTTGCGAGGAACACTGTTGTTGTTTAGCGTCCATTTGCAAGTGTATCCACACGACGAAGTCGGACACATTTTCCCTGGCTCAACGTGAACTTGTGGCGCATCCAACGATGCAGACACGTCCGACAGAAAACAAAGTATATCGCTCTATCGCACACGCTGCACAAACTGAAGAGAACTCGTCCTGCACCAAGTGTTTCTCAGAGTGTTTGCCAGGCCTTCATGATGAAGGTTGGACCCCGGTCAAAACGTCAGTAAAGTCTTGGTATTTTTTCTAAATGCTTCTATTCTTTGAACTATTTCTGTGCCGCATCCTGTGATTCTACGCTTGAGTATATATGTTATGTGCACTGCAGGAGGAACGCCCCTTCCTGCGATCTCCAATTACCCTTGTCTTGCGTTAGGTGATTCCAACTTGCGCTTGCAGATTTCCTAGTTTCATCACCCCACTATAGTTTTCTGCTGTCCTCGACTGCGCTTCCTTTCCCTAGGCATTCATTCCGTAACTTTAATGGTCCACCGGTTGTCTACCCTACGCCTGTCGAGCACCCCGTTTGCTTCAACAACAGTGGTAAGCTCCCAGTCAGGATTTGATAATGCTTGCCGTATGCACTCCAGTCCATTTACCCATATATATATATATATATATATATATATATATATATATATATATATATATATATATATATATATATATATATATATATATATATATATATATACTCGTTGCTGGCGAACACGAAGACCAGCTCCTCAACAAAGATGGACCACTGAGACGCGAGGCGACTGCTAACCAACTCGCAATAAGCTCAAGTCCTCACTCTTAGTGACCCATGGTGCGAGCCAGCACCAGCAAAGTAGAGGAAGAGGCAAGGAAAAGTCGCGCCGTAAAATATTTATGCACCCGTAAGTCTCAGAAACGATATTATTTTCGCTCTGAAAAAAAAATGAGCTAAACGAACGAGCAGAAGGCAAAAAGGCACAGTGACATCGTCTCGCAATATTCTACGGCTCTGGGGTGCTACTCTAGACAGTCAAATTCCGTCAAATCGTTAAATTTGGTGATAGAGGCATCTTTTAGCCAACCAGAGGAGCCCAGAGGGCTGCTATACAGCTTCTCTTATTGACTCAAAATTCCGCCATTACCAAACTTGACAATGTCCAGAATAGCGTGCCCGAAGAGCGAAATGCACTTCATTTAATTTCTACGTGCAGCACACAGGTACATCCCGTAATAGCTTCTGAAGGAACGATTTGTAACGCCCTACATTAATACCTCTTTGTCAACATCAATGCGCTTCCTAGCTGTACTGGGAAGTCATTGGGAACTCTTTCTGTCATATATACCATTAGCTTTTCTGCCAAGTCATGCTCACAGAATGGATTCTACCGTCTACTAATGCGAAGAATTCTTGGCAAGTTCGGCCATGTTCTGTAACGACTATCTGGCGACTATCTCGCCTTCTCGTGGGCCGATTCTGAAGATAGTGCAGTCCAACAATGTAGGCCGTTCCCGTGAGTATGTGCCACCAATGGGTATGTGCCGTTCTTCAATACCTCTTTGATGCCAGCTTTTGTATGTGCCACTGGGTATAGTGCCCCTGGGGCTACTGAATATATGTGCCAGTTGGTATGTGCCACTGCGTCAGGGGCTACTGGGTATGAACCTTCAATCTTCAATGAAACTCTTTGACGTCAACTTGGGTTACCAGGTGTCATAACGACAACTAACAACACTGTGCGTTGCACAACAGTCTTGTGATTCATTCTAGAACCGGGAACATACAAAGGAAGAAACAAGCCGGCTCGGCTTGTTTCTTCCTTTGTATCTTGCGCTGTACCAGTTCTAGAATGCAATACCAACTCGCCCAATCCTCAATCCTTGTGATTCATAACGATCCATAAAAATAACTTTCAACCAAACCGCGAATGTTTCGCATTACTTCAAGTGTAGAGCTGCCAGGCTCTCCCTTGCCATTTGTACTATTGCGCAGTAGTACCCGCTGTGGAAGACAATGTCTGCTGGATGCATAGGCTGGATGTTGACCGCGCGAACATTTGAAGGTTTACGTTGGTTTCGGCCCTAATGGCCATCAGCAGACGAAACCAGCCAAGTCCAGCCAAGGCGAGACAAAGTCCAAAATGGCGGTGGGACGGGCGTGCATGTGTTTGTGGCATGGTCTCAGACCCAAACTTGCACCGCCAGTTCTCAGTGGTTCATCTTTGTTGAGGAGCTGGTCTTCGTGGTCGCCAGCAACTAGGCAACCGCACCGATGGTCCGCTCTTCGCAAGCGATTGGACTCCGTTCCCGCGTTGCGCCGCGGGCTCGCCGACGCTGGTGCCGGCAGCGGGTCCAGTAGCGGTGCCAGCAGCGGTGCTTCAGGCCGGTCGGCTGACCAGTTTTCTCAGCGAGCGATGAAATACACCTTCGTGGCGTTCGGCGCGATGTTCACCGGTGTCGGTGGTTTCCTGGTTGTCACTTGGGGTGCGTGTGTGCTGCGAACGCAAACAAGATGTCTCACGCTGTTTCTTTGCAGGTGCGCCTCCTTTGGATGAACAAGGCAAGGAGGTGAGCTCACTTCGTCTTATCGTAACAGAGAATATTGACAAAACTCACTCCTGGTTTCTTTTTCTTATACCGGTCTATCAATGCCACTCTTAGACGAAACGTTTGACGTGTCTTGCATTTCCAGTGATGCGGAGCGATCTAACGTGTTCACGTTCTCTTCGCGCTCTCGATTTCGTGCTGTTGATATTTGCACTCTCAATCTGCTGTGAATTCTCGTTTCCAGATCGAAGATGAGTTCAGCCACAGTAAGTGGAAGCAAGGTGGGTGCAGAGTACGCGAGCCATCCTAAACGGCTGACGCCTTTCAGTGCCTCGCTGGAAAGCCCACCTGTACAGGACGTACAAAGAGCTTCAGCTTTATAACAAGGTATGAAGCTCCCCTCATTTACTCGTATATTCAAACAGTAATACGCTGAAGCCTACAACAAAAATGTTAATTATCTCGAAACGGCTGCTAGCTGACAAAAGTAGCTTAGTTGTGTTGGTACATATTCCCTGTTTCCACCTGCACCTTGTTAGCGGTGTTCTTGCTAATTTCAGACTGCTAGCAGCCACTGGCTGAAGAAAGCTCGAGCAGTATTTATCTAGTATGCAAGCCTGGCAGATTGCAGGTCAGAGTGATTCCCCATAATTTATGGAAAAATTGTAACCTTGTAATGCCAGTGAATACTCAAATGTATGTACATTCTGGAAGTGCTTATTACAGGTTCATCATAATTCAAGCTCGGCATTCTCACTGACGTGTGGGAATGAGTTTCTTTGGTTAATACTGATGTGTTCTTCATGCAGCACTTGGCATACTGCAGCTAAATTGGTTTACACTTGCATCCACTCTGTCACTTAAACAGCATTTTTAGGCACTTTGGAGACAGTTCAGCTAAAAAATGATGTTCTAAGCTTCAGTCTAACATCAGTTAAATACAGTCAAGGCTATTGAACAGAGTTAACAGGCATAAAAGTGAGTCATATTTTTCATTTAACAATAGGTAGGCCTGCAACAACCGGGCTGTTATTTTATGAACATTTAGTCGATTGAAAATAGAAATGCGTGTAGTTGCAACTGAACTCTTCCATGCCGTGTTATGTGCCACGCTCATTGTTTATTAATCTTTCCCTGCGCAGATGATCAAGGATCCATCCCGTGAGAAACTGCTGCCGGACCCATTGACCGAGCCATACTACCAGCCTCCGTACACGCTAGTCCTAGAGATGACTGGTGTGCTGGTGCACCCAGACTGGACGTACCAGACTGGCTGGCGTTTCAAGAAGAGGCCTGGGGTGAACCTTTTCCTTCAGCAGGTCGGACCACCACTGTTTGAAGTTGTCATCTACACTTCGGAACAGGGATTTGTGAGTATGCATGCAGAAGACTTGCCATGTTACACATTTTGAAAACAAAAAGAGCAAGTGTCAACATAAATGGAGTGGAAGATGGCGGCTTGTCAGAATTATGGGAACTTGGTTCCAGGCCTATGCATTTTCTTAAGATGCCATTTCAATAAAAAGGCTTGTCCTTATAGCATCACTGGTCAACCTTGTGATGATTTCATGCAGTAGCACGCACTTCTCAAGAAAATGATGCCCAAAGGCATTGTTATGTAATGCATAATGGCCTTTGTTTGTTTATCGTTTTCTATGTGTGTTCATGGTCACATTCTCTAAATTGTAGCGTTGCAAAGGGCTAGAAAGATGGGTACACACTGGCCACAATTTTGGCAGTGACGCAGTCACACTCCAGCACTGTCAGAAAAAGACGCTGTGGATCATTGGCAATCCCAAATGTTGTGTTCACTCCTCGTTGCCTTCAACGAATGTGAAAAGTGCCACGGGGAGGAAAGGGCGCACTGTAATGGAGAAGGATGACTGGCAAGGGGAAAGCAGCGGCCTCAATTCAGCTGCACTGTGCTACCTGGTAGTGAAGGTGGCAGCATTTATGTCAAGCTGCTTCTGAGGCATGAAATGTGGGAGCTATCATTTGAAGTTGACGAATGCAGCAGCGTGGAAGAAAAATTGAGTGACCGAATGCCACATTCTGACAGTAGGCAGTTGTGGAGCAAAGCTGCCATTTTCACTTCCAGTATCCTTGTACATTTTGCCCCCTTTTGCACTTAGGCCCCTTTCTGTTGAACAGCAGATGGAACAAATGACTGCACTGTAACCTTTCTTGATAGAAAAACTGAGGCCTGTAATGGCTTGCATTTCGCTGCCTTCGTGCCACGGGCATTCCAGGAGCAAGTGTGCCAGAGTGTCGGGTTCGCTCTGCAACGTACCCGACACTCTGGCACACTTGCTCCTGGAATGCCCGTGGCACGAAGGCAGCGAAATGCAACCAGAGACGCACGCAAAACGAGCAATAGAAGCAAACGACCTATTCGAAACGTGGGAGGCCAAGCTAACCCTCGGGGACCTGGAAGACCAACGACAACTCGTCGCCAGGGCCAAGAGGGCAGTCGAAGCCAGAGGGTTCCTGGACTAAGGAGCCTTCCCACCTTAGGGTGATACCCGTCCTCGCTCGGGACACTGTTTCGTACAATAAACGTTTATTTCTCTCTCTCTCTCTGTAATGGCTTCCATATGGTAAAATGCCATGCAAGAAATGTCTAAGTTATGCTAAAAGAAAATTACCTGTGCTGTGCTAAATTTGTGCATGGTTGTTGGTTTTATTCTCTCTGTTTCATGAGTACTTTGTATTTCTTCTTCTATATGTTGATATCTCGCATGCAGACCGCATACCCCATCCTGGACAGCCTAGATCCACAGGGCTACATCATGTACAGGCTGTTCCGAGATGCAACTCGATACACAGATGGACACCATGTTAAGGCAAGTCTTGATCTTGCACTCACATAATAAAAAGAGTGCCATCTGTTTCCGCTTGCTGATTATAGCTACCTGTCAGCAATGTTTCCAAGCTTTATTTATTCCTTGCTCTCATCCACTTTTTTGCATCCGAAGTTACCTCAAGCAGTTCCAGTTTCTCTAAACATGTGATATGAAAATTGCTGAAGCACAACAAAGAGAGAAATCTAAGTGCTTCTTGTCAGGACACATATTGCAACATTTCATTTCATGTATTGGCGGCATAGACAAAGCTACTTTGAGCTGATCTGATTCGATTAACACCACACATGATAAATAGGAACAGTGATGATGTTTTGTCTGCCTCAGATGGCGAGTGTTAAGATCTGACCTTTTTCTCTCTTTTTTTTTTCTTGCATTTTATGAAATTGCCCAACCAGTGTGAAAATGTCCACTGTGGCTATGGCCTGATGGGTGTGTTCCATATCTCTGCATACACAGCTACTTTGCAGTCTTCGACGATAACTCACGATTTTAAGCCCTGTTCCATTCCTGATGTTTGCTGCAAAGAATACAACCTTGAGCTGACAGCATCGCTGAAACGATGCAGGCTACTTTGCTGTCTAGCAAGCAGACGGCACTGGTGGGTGCAGCTGAATGGAGTCAAGTCTAGCAAGCTTTGTTAACACGACTTATTATTGCATTGAAAGCTCGTAGATGTGGATGGTGTGTGAAACTGTACACGTGAGTGGTGTTTAGGCTAAACTGAAAAGGCATGCTTAGGAAAGCAATGTGCGCTAGTCGTCAAACTGCACAGGACTGCTTTGTGTTATCTGCAATTACGCAGATTAACCCCTTTCATGCTTTGGACGAGTTTGTTTTGTCCACAAGTTTCCAGTAAAAATGGCCAAAGATGAGCTTAGCTTATCAGCGGTAATTTGCATTTTCCAGCAATGCCATGGACAAGCCGAGATTTGTGTCGGCGCTTAGTTGCGCTTTTTGTGGATGGCAGCACATAATCCATGGGACAGCACAAGTATAAGCGAATTTATTCTTTCTTGGGAGGTAAAACATGCTGGTAACTTGGGTTTTAAAAATAGTTTGACCATTTTCGGTCAGAATTCAGGATAATAGCGCAATACGAAAGGGGTAAAGGAGCACCATGTGTCAAGTAATAAGTGAGTGAAATAACATTTCTACTTTTAATTTTATAAAAGAAATTTACTCACATTAACAAGCCATCTGTGAGCATTGTGGACTAAGCTTCAAAATGCACACAGCTTAGCCTCTCGTAGCCTGAACTTTTCTGCCTGACAAAAAACATTTCAATTGTCGGAAATACTTGCATGTGAGGTAAGAACATCCAAATTACTCTCGCACCATTTGCTACCCTATGTGAGATTTCTAGACTTGTTAAAAAGAAACTCAGACACCTAGGACAATACAATGCCATTCTATTTACGTGTTTACACAGTGAACAGACAGACTTGGCAGGTGAACTATCTTACATCTTATGGCAGTCTGTAAAACATTTGGTATTGCAGAGATGGTAACTTTAATTTATGCACATGAATGGATACAGCCGCACAAGATTTTTGGAGTGTTCACCCTCATTGGAGGCACCATGCACAGTATGCTGTTTTCCGAGTTGGAGATGATGAGACGATCAGATGGTGACAGCGTCCCGTTTGGAATTATGAGCTCAGATTCAGTATGTCGTGAAATCGCGACAACAGGCTAGGAGGGATGCAAAGGAGCAGCATTAAAGCCAGTAGATTACTCAACTGGATTTACTCCTTCAAAAAATATTTCACGCAAGTTTAGCAGAAAGGGATTGCTCATGCAGGGAGGCGATTTAAGGGCAGAGTTCTATTTTTCTTTTCCCCTGGCCCATACTGTGGCATCTATGATGCCACAGTGGCTCACATATTTCATGATAACTTGCGGGCTTACATTATGTGCCTATTCATGTGTGCAAGCAGGGTCATTGATGAATTTCATGTCATGCAGGACCTCTCTTGTCTGAACCGGGACCTCTCCCGTGTGATCATGGTTGACTGGAGTGCCGAGGCCTGCTCCCTACAGCCTAGCAATGCACTGCGGCTACCAAAGTGGGACGGCAGCGACGATGATCGCACGCTGATAGACCTGGCTCAATTTCTGCGCAGTGAGTTGTTGGACTCCTTTCTTGTTTACAGCAGCATCATTTAGTCGTAAAAACATAATTTTTGTAACTCAAGAATGCAGGAAAAAAAGATAAACTAGTGAATGAAAGAACAGGAAGTAAGACAGGCACTACATCTTGCCTTCTGCTCTTTCCTTTTCTAGTTTTTCATTTCCTTTCCTGAATTTTTGTATGTCATATAGGAAACACCAATCAACCCAAGAAAAAGTTGTTCTGCAGCACATTTCTTCAGTTGAGTGTCCTTGGGGCACATTCTTCTTTGTGGACATCCTTGAGATATGGATCACTGAACATTCTAGGAAGTGGTGGAATGCACGTTACTGTCTCTGCAATATCATCTATAGACATTGCCTGAAGCTAGCTACTGTGCCATAGTAGGAGTATCTAGTGAAGCTGTAATTGAACCAGCACCGTCTTAGAACTATCATCTTAATTTGCAGCAGTTCTTAGTGAATCATAATGAAATGATTATATTAATGTCTATACATAAGAAGTATGTCGATGGCAGATTATTGCCTTCACTATGTAAGGAATGCACATTCATGCATGGCTGTTGTATTTGTGTTGCATTATATTTTAAATGCACTTCCACAAGATGCAGTCACCAACAATGTATTCCCTCTGTGTTTTGGTATGAAGGCAATGTTATAACACTATTAAATACATGACTGTGAGCGAAGCAATAGAGCCTGTATGCAGTTAATGCTGTGCCGTCATTCTTTGTGATTCCTTCTTGTCAGTGATGTTCACTGTTTCAGTCTAAGCTTCCTCTGATACAAAAGGATTTTCAAAGTCCATTTCCTTTGTACTTTGATTCAGCCACTCCAGAGATTTCCTTAGATATTCTTCATTAGTTATCACACAATCCTTTCTCAGTTTACAGGATTTCATTTTCCATGAAAGAGAAATGTAAACTTTAAAATGACAATTACTAATTCACTGTTACCTGCTAAGTACACTTGTCATTTCTTAGTTTCCAGAGCATTATTTACACAGTTTGAATTTGACTTATTGCAAGTCCTTTGCTTATGCATTTTTTATCAGGATAACTCCATGTCAGTTTGGCTATCAAACATCTTCCCATATTAGCAGAACCAAGAAATGCTCATTTTTATGTGCTCCGTAAAATTAGTAATCAAACCTTTATGTCACAGGATCAGTAGTTGTGGCTCAATAGTATACCTGCATAACTTTTATGCATTCATTCATAAAGTGAGATGTATTTCATAACATAATTTGCATTACATAGGACATTGTGTATGCCTCAGTGATGATCGTCAGCTGACGCACAGGTGTTCTTGGATAAGATTCATCCTTGTTTATCATGTACTCCGCGTCAGTTTGACTATCAAACATCTTCCCATATTATCAGAACCAAGAAATGCTGCACAGATGTACTTGGATAAGATTCATCCTTGTTTCTCATGTGATAACACTTCGTACCACATCTCATGGGGATGCCAAAATAGACTGCCAAGTTTAAATGCCTACTTAGTTAGGTATAATCTAACAAACACGCTGGAGTAATGGGAGGCACAATTTGCCAGCTCAGACCAGAAGGTGCAGAAGGCTCTTCTGGGTCCCGTTCGGCTGCTGGCAGAAGCCAATGGAGCCCTGGACTTAGGGCCTCACCCACCGAGCTCCCAACCACCTATCCCCCCTTTTCTCAATTCAATAAAGTTATTCTCTCTCCCTCTCTCTCTCTCTCGTTTTAATGTGTGCCGTAAAACTAGTAACCAAACCTTTATGTTACAGGACCAGTAGTTATGGCACAATAGTACACCTGCATAAATTTTATGCATTCATTCATGAAGTGAGATGTATTTCATAACATAATTTGCATTACATCAGACATTGTGTATACCTCAGTGATCCACAGATGTACTTGGATAAGATTCATCCTTGTTTCTCATGTGACAACACTTTGTTTTGTTCCAGCTATCGCTACAAGTGAGGTGGAGGATGTGCGGACAGTCCTGGAGTACTACAGCCAGTTTGACAACCCATTGGAGGCATTTAAGGAGAACCAAAGGAAACTGCAGGCATGTCTCTCAAATTCACAAGTAAAATAGCAAAGGAAGAGATTGGAGAATTGTGCTCATTATGAAATGGCATTTCATAGAAAAACGCGATAGGAATTTATTGTGCGTGACTTCACTCGGATACTGTCTGGTAAGAGTTAAATCTAGCTTCCCCTTTCTTTTGTTTTTAGCATTTTCATTCTCCAGTGCTGTGCTTTCTGTTTGTGGCTGCTTAGAAATCCTGCTCATCAAGCTGATAGCAAAGGACAAGCTGTTCGAGTGATTTTGCAGGCTTTCTGCAGCATACAAGAAAATAACGCGTGGCTCACGTTTGTGAAATCATTAACATTTAGTGGTGTGTTTATTCTCCATGTTCAGAAAGCCGTGTGAGGACTTTTTATTGAAGTTTTTTTGTCCGTTGTACACTCTTTGTCAAAGGTAACACTAGCACTTCTCCAGCATTAATATAGTACTGTGTTAAGTCCGTATCATTTTAGTTGTAATCCTACAGTGAGAAAATCTGATATACCAGTGTCACATGGACACTTTTGACGTTGCTTGATGCTGATCCATTCAATCGCAACCTGTGCATTGTGAGTGAGCTTCTCGATTATGAGCACTACGATGTTTACTACATATATACTAGGCAAATGTGTGTCAAGTGTTTTTGACCCACTTTGCAAAACCTGGCGCACAAGAGCTTGCCAAACTTGGTTCTGGATAGTTGGACTGTGTGATTACTGATCACTGTTGATCATTACTTTAAAAGATTATCTCGAAATTGGGTTCGATCGCAATTGAAAACACCTTTGCGACTCTGGTGTAAGTCTCTTTTTCCGATACATAGGCTGAGCGTGTGCACCATCTGTTCTACATTTTCCTTACGTAATGTGTGTGTTGACACTGGTCTAATTTTGCAGGAGGAGAAGCAGCAAGTACCCCTGGAGCAGATTCCCAGCCAGCGGTCGTGGGCCATGGGGCTTTGGAAACGTCAGTGATGATGCGGAGAATGCAGAAAGCATTGGGCCTTAGATTGTCCACTGCTCTATGGACACTTGGACAGTAGTGGACGGTGCTGCCACCTGTGTTAGTTGTGTCGAGTGAATGCCAGCAGTGACAGCGCACTCGCCATCGCGCAAGGAAACTACATTTTGACAGCGGGCATGGCCAGAGTGCAAAAGCATGCATCTGCTTTTTTTGTGTGTGTAACTGTCACTGAAGACAAGACTGAGTAGGTGCTCAACACAGTATTGCCTGATGTTTTGTTCTATTCCTTTTTTGTGTCTGTGGAAGAATTGCAGTGCCATTACACCATCTGCATCTTCATGAATTACTGAATGAGTATGCAGGTGCATGACTGCACCTGAAACACCATGAGAAACATTTTCGTCATTAAGAGGAAATGGTTGAGGCCAAAGTTGATGAAATCCAGTGCAACTGCCCGAAAAGGTTTTGTTTTAAATGCTGAACATCACGCTATATTTTGCCATTCATACAAGTGAGTGATGTTGCGCTCTGCACAGTTTGTGTAGAGTATGACAGTATATCGGATCAAGTAAGCACTGAAAGCATGTGCTGAACATAGCCTTTGTGTTGTAAAACGTGATCACATAAGACACCTAATAATTTAGACTTCACATGCATCGCTCACAAAGGGTGCTTGTTTACCACTTTTGGGGCTAATTTCAATAATGTGGTCTCATTCAAAACTTCTGCATCATTCAGGACGAGAGCACCAGAAAGGGGCTATGCACAGTGCTTTCCTTACTGTCTCCCTGCCTCGAGTTCGGCACAACTATCAGAATCCACAGTACTGACAAGCCCAATGCTCTACGCCAACTGAATTTTTTATTTTGTCCTGGTTTGGAACCAAGGTGAGTTTGCACACTTGCACAGATGTCATGGGTGTCAGTATCTGGTTTTTAACTTAAGGAAATCGATGATTTTCACACAAGTCTAGCTCGATTGCAATGTAGAAATGTCTGTATTTCTGTGTAAATAAAGTAAATGAAGCTAATATGGAACTACTGGTGGTCTGTAGGAACAGCAGATAAGCTCTCATGGTGTCCCTCTGCACTTTTGGGGCACGATAGTTGCTACTGCAAGTACCATATTTTATAGCAATATTTAGCTCAAGAACTATAAATGTCTAACTGCTGAAATTTTTCGTAGTTTGGATCATGTATAGGTACAAATTATGCACAGATTAGTTTCTCACTTCTTAGATCCGAACAAGCCTAGAGAACTGTCAAATAGCTGAGCAAAAGCCATTGGAGTATGACTGTCAAAGTAATGCGGAAGCTTTTTGGTAGAGCTGCTGAAATATGCTACTTGGGACTATCATTGGCTAGTTCTATTAACTGCTACAAAACATGTGGGTACCATGATGCATGGATATGTTGGAGTGCACATGGCAGGTGGCCTTCAGCCTCGCCTTACGAAAAGGACAGACACAGTAATGTATTTATGATTATAGATGGACCAATTTTATAAATGCAGCAGTTTTACACAGACCAATATATAGCTGATAAACACTGCAGATGGTTGGCAGCAGTCTTTACAAGAAAATTCCATGGCAAAAACAACTTGCCTTGAAATTTTTACGTCACAGCTTAGCAATGGCTGCTGCTGGGAAAGAACAAGACTGGCTATTCTGAAGTCAGGGTTCCCACTGAATACCAGAACAAGTAGCCAAAGAAAAGCTGCCTTCACTAGATCCAAAGTAGAAAATATGACCACTAGCCAAACAAAAGTCAGTCTAAATGGCCTTTGTCACTACCAAGTTTCTGGAAGACTCAATTTGCAGGAAAAGCTGGTATGGCGTTAATGACTAAAGAAATGGCCCTACTGAACGTATGAGCAGAATGTTGGTTAAGTAGGTGTGCATGAGATTCATCAACAGCATATGGAATATAATGTATATATGCAGGAGGCAATCTTTTGTGAATATGAAAGAAGACTTCTGTACTGTTGATTGGCCAGGACTACACGCCATACCAATATGTGGTGGCTAAGGTAACTGTTGCATGTGACCAGAAAGTTATCACTCCTGTACTAAAAAAAAAAAAAAATCCTGCAATGTCTTGAATACTGATCATCATGAACACTGTTTTATGATCAATTAGGTCACACCTTCTCTTTCTGCTTTTTTTTTTATTTTTAATTCTGGAAAATATATACCTAAAATGTTGAATTAGAATCTCCTTGCACGTGTGGGTGCTTCTCAGTGTGTTAATATTGAGACACTTTATACTTTTAACCACCCCTGTCCCAGAAAAAAAAACCTCATGCCGAGACCAAATAAACTGCATACTGAGCACTAGAACAAGCAGGAAGGAAAAAGAAAAAGCTGGTATGGCTAGACTCAAAGAAGAAAATTAATGAAACCCCTAATTACATGTACAATCCAAAGTGAGTAGCTTTTGTTGCTACCGATTCTTTGGAAGAAGCTATAAGTTTGCAGGCAAGTTTTGCATGGTTTCAGCAGACTGTAATGAACATTCTTGATTTATGGCAGCGCTGCCCGAACAGTGGTACCCTGCAAGACACACAAACTAGAACATACCACACCATGAATACATGCCTCACCAGAACATCTACACTTTTGCAGTGCTACAAGGCTTTCACTGTCGGCATACTAGCAGTTGCAAATGGAACTGGCGCTCAAAATTTACACTTGTAGTGCATGTACTGAGCTAGAACAGAAAAATGCATACCTGCAGGGCTGACACTTCCCAACAAGCACTGTGGACTAATGACATCACAGTCTGTACAAACAAAAGCAAAGTTTGGTCACCAGCTGCGTTTAAGGTTGCACATGTGAGACATACACAGTACTCCCATTCGACGCTTCTGACAAACTTGCGAAATCAAGATTTAGCATTTATGATGCAGAATTTGCGATGCTAAGCTCACACTTGGCTTGGGGCTACTTCCATGTCGACCCCTCCCAAACGCTTTGGGACCATCATGGCTTCTTTTGGAGACTGACCTTTCTAACATCAATGCACCGACAACTGCAAATGCTCGACACGAGTGAGAGCTCCAGGTTAATTTTAATCATTTAGAATTTCTTTTGTTACTCTAGAACCGAAGACTGTAGACAGAATTTTTCTTTCTCAATACGTATTACACACGTAGGAATGTGTCCAACACAGCTGGGAATCAAACACACAACCTTGACTCCACAGCAGAGTAAACAGAAGTGCACCACTATGACACGAGTGTTCTATTGCAATAAAGAAGTTGCTTGTTGTACGCAGATTAATGAATAAACTTTTAAGTTTCAAAGCTGCTCCTGCACTGTGACCTTGGCTACCCGAGGTTCTCCGAAGCTCAATGAATTCTCGGTACACAGGCATCTGTGGATCGTGCGCCTCAATATGTGGCTGCTGGCACTAGGCATAACTGGGCGCATAATAGAATCTTGGAGAAATAGTAGTACAAAAATCACGGGTATGGCACGAGTGCTGTTGACAGAGGGCACACACAGCGCACTTTTGAGGCTGTGCCCAGAGTTTGCCTTGCTTTGGCTGACAATAATAAAAGCCTGTCTATTTCATGCACAGTGATTAGCAGTGATAACCATTTTATATTTCTCCCTTGCCTCTATGGTTGCCTTCCTTACCTTTAAGAAGCCTTCACTTTTATAATCGGAGACCGAAACTTTAGGGCAAAATGCCTATTATTTCCTTGTGTCCTTACAGTGCCTAAGCACAAACCATGGGTCTAGAAACATTTTAGTAATACTTTCCTTGTGCCTACTAATGCCTATATTAAATTTAGTGCCTATATTGCATTTGCAGAGTCTAAATATGTCTTTTGATACACACCGCAGCTGTGTATCAAATATGCCACCTCATGCTTAGTAGTGCAACACCACAGCTACGAAGCCATCAAAGCAGGTATCTGAATGTGAACGCAGTGTGGAATATATAGAAAACAATTGTTAACAGCATCATTATAGCATGCAGAAATATGGTGTTGCTGCCTGTAAAGGGAAGTGCAAAAGTTTCATTGGGAGTACGGGGGAACCAGTTCAGTGAAATGGCTATACATTCACAACATCGGACCTCCATACTGCTGGTCAGAAAAATTGTTCTTCTGTTCATCCAACGTTTTCTTTGTATTTCCCACTACATTTTGCAATGGTAGGCATTATTATACAGAGAAGCTTCTGTGCTTGAAGGAATTAAGAGGAAGCTTCAGCTTGGGAGCTCTCATCTAAACGTGCGAGAACACAAATAATTTTTCTCTATAGCTTCTAAACTTGCAAACTAAGACCACTGCACGGATTTTGATGGTTTGTTGCATTTAAAAGTACAACTTAAAACCTAGAAACCACAACAAGTGCATTTTAAATTTATGCCATAAATTTTCTTAGAAGATTTTTGAAAATTTTAATATTTCAAGAAACTAATGTCTGGAGTTTATACGACTAACTTGGCAATTTAAAAAAAATCTGTAAACTGCACCTACTAACATCATCTAAAGCATACAAAGTTGACATATTATACACCGCTTTGACATATCCCGCTAATTCGTGAGTAGGACTTTTGCAAAACCCTTGTTAACACTAACAGTTTAATATAGGCGTGTAAATTCAAATCATGTTAGTCTGCTTTAAACACTCTAACAGATGCAATTGACAGAACTGCAATATCCTGGTGCAGAGTTTAGATTTGTGGACTTCGCACTTCTAATTTTTATACTTGCCAATTTTTTGCAATTCTTGTAAAGAAATTCCTAGGTCCTTAGTGAAAATTCGCCTTCTTGGGGTTGCTAGAATTTCAACTTTCACCCACAAATGCAACAAATTACATTCTAATCAGTCGAGCAGATTTTTCAAGGCAGCATTTCTGCATTTTACATGCATTTCAGCAGCAAAATTGGAGTTGGCCCTAAGCCAAGGCTTCCTCTAAAGACGTTCAATACACTTTCAGGCATGGGAGCTGAACAGCAAGTTTGACTACAGATGCCATGTTTATTCAAACATACAGGTGTTTCTCTCATGGCCATGGCGGCTTCTCACCCGGTGCATATTCTCGACCATAGAGCTTGCTTTTGCCTCTATACCTGGTCAGGCTCAGGTTGTCCTCGTGGTCAAGCTTTGATCCCACGGCATAAGCGAGAACCAAAAATGGGATACCCGAGAAGTACCTTGCTCTGCGCAACAGTGTTGCCAAGTCCATGCTGAAAAGCAGAGGTTCATCAACTCTTTGCATGAATACATTCACTGGAAATTTCTACAAGCCTACCTTCTTCTGGCTACTTGCATCAGCACTGCCTAACTCTTGTGCTGACTTAAAATTAAAGTGGAAAGTAATGTTCATGTGCTTTTAGTTCAAGGCAACAAGACTGGTGCCAGAGTACAGGGCATGTTATGACTACTTCATGTGGACAACACTAAAGTGCCAGTTAGATAAATGACGTGAACCCGTTAAGAACAGTAGTGAGCTTTGCACATATTGGGCCAGTCTGGAGCCATACTTTATAAACAGTCAAAAATAACACGTTGCGCAAGTACATTCATTAATAATTCTTGCAAGCCTACCTTCTGGTTATTTGCATCAGCACTACTAAACTCATGTCCCGACAACTTAAGCACAGCGAAGTAATATTTGAACATAGCGCAAAGCAGCCTGACGAATGTCGCAGTACAAGGTGCGTTACACTTACTCGACATGGACAACAATGCAGTTTACAGCACGCAACCAACGTACGAAAGCCGCGCAGAACTTGCAATAAGCGTCGATCTACAGCAGGCACGTAGCAACTCGGTGACGCATCAAGGGTCAACTGTTTAAAGTATAGAGTGGGGCACTAAAGATGTTAAATACTTGTCCTCGTATGAGACCTTAAAAGAGGCAAACTTTGGAGTGTCTGCCGCTCACTGCACGCACCTTTACGTTCATAAATTTGATTCTGACCTCCGACTCGGCCACGGAGAGCAACCCACCTGAATTGTTACGGCGGCTGTCCCAATCACTCGGCGCTCGCCTTGCTTTTTTTCCACCGTTGAGTGCGCGAGTAATCGGCGTAAATAAGCCAGCCACTGATAGTCGGGAAAAGAACAGTAGCGGCGTAGCGCCGACAAACTTTGAGCAGGGGCCTGACTTTCTCTAGAGCAGTGCCAGTGGCTGCCATACACCAAGCCGCTCAGCTCCTGGAAGGTATGACGGAGTAAAAAAAAAAATACGCTCGGTGATGAACAAGGTAGTTTTTCTATGCGTGTGAGACCACACAACGAGGTCCATACACTTGCCTCAAAGCTTCTTCGCTTCTTTGACCTTCGCTTAAGCTCGTCCCAATGCTCGTCCGTTCTTGCCTTTTGGATGGGCTCGGATCGACCGACATGAAGGGCCTCTCGGCTACTTTTGGATTTCAACTATTTCAACATAAATATATACAAGCACATACACATTTTGGATAATTCTTATTTACTTGATTGTTGACATTTTATGTGGTACAGACACTGTTTTGTTTTTATTTTCAAACATAACCCATTCAACTGTTTTTGCTGTTGTTGTTGTTTAATATCAGCACATAACCAGGCCCCGCACACTCTCAAGTTCAACAAATGGCCACAGAGGGCGAAAAAATCGACCACGCGCTGCTGCTAACAAAACCAGCATAGTAATATCACTTCGGGATGCTTACGTTAGTTTGAACATTTTCCGCTGGAGGCGCCGTAATAAGCGCAATTTTTTTTTGCAAACTTTCTCGTACAATTACCGAAGCACGTTTATTACATAAAAAAGAGGGCGAAATTATCATTGCTAATTTGATATTGTATTCTTTGTAAGTAAGTTTATTGTTTCTTTGTCATTATAAACGCAAATAGCGTTCAGCATCATCGATCTTTCACGTGACCTCTGGCCTGGATTTAAAATTTTTACCGGTATTTTCAAGTACATGGCGGCACGGATTCATTCGTTCGTGCGCTCAGACTGGTTGCTTCTTTTTCGCTAAAACTAGTTTATTGCGCTTCGATGTCACGCGTTATTTAACCTGGGGTGAAGTGACGTGTTTGCAAGCGGACATGTAAGCCCGAAAGTTGGGTATCGGTCGTGAGCCATTCGGAACACGTCTGCATCGAAACGGGAGCTGATTCTGGTGCGGCTGACAACGGTAATAACGGTGAGTCGTTTAACACCGCTGCTTGAATCGTTATATAATATTCGTCTCATTAACTTACAGGCGGAGACAAGTTAACGAACTAGATCCTGCGCAGCATGTGGCAGTCGAGATCCTCCGTTGCTGTTTCCTAAATAAACCGTTACTGGCGAGGCTGTCGTTATACACACACAATCGGGAAAGAAAGAGCGATATCGGTACGCGCGCCTCATTTTTCATCTTATTGTAGCCGTGGCCATAGGTGACTGGGTAGCCTTAACAATATACATATAAAACTTATTTTCGAGTCCGCCGGCAACTTTTTTCGTCCACAAAATCGAATAATCCTTTGGTAAAATGATGTGAAAGTACAGAATTTAATGTATTAAACAGTTGCAATCGTGATAATTCACTCATATTTCGTACTTGTTGGTTCCAAATGTTCTTGCTGTTCAGTTTGGTTTACCGTAGGGCATTTATTTTTGCAGTAGTGAAGCGGTGTATCACGTTCGTGCAGAAAAATAATGCATCAGTTTTAATAGCTTCACGACTTTCATGTATTTGCTTGTGGAACCAGCAGTGTGATCTCTTCCAGTGTATAAATGAACGCACAAATGTTCTCATTTGTGATATTAATAATACTTAAACTGTTCACATTCATTGTATAGTTAGGCAGGCATAAATTTATGGACAACAGCAATATTTATTTAACGTGGTGCTTAAGCGCCCTAGAACGGACAGGGTATATTTGCATGTGTTCTGTAGTCGCAAACCATTACAATATATATGTCACACCTTCTTGCATTTCATATTGCAAAATTGTGCTTTTTTTCAATTTCTGATTCAGTCAAAATTTCTGTTCCAGACATGCAGTAATGAGGATGGCACCAGTATAAAGCAACACACTCCACACACTAAACAGAAGCTGCTGCCTGCTACAACAAGGCCATTGTGTGGACATTGGCTGCTACTACAAGGTAAACAACATGTGGTTCAGAAATAAATATGCTTGATATATGCTGTATTGTCTTGCTAGTCTTGAGATACATGTCATTTGTTTGCAGCAGAAATGAATGTTTGCTCATGTTTATGGTTCAGTATAATTGGTTCGAACATAAAAGAAAACACACATGAGTTTGGCTAATCTGTGCTGTATCTCATGTGTCACCGTTCTGCCCCAACAGAGTCCATGCCAAGCATACCTTGGTCATCACAGGAGCTCCTATCCACACCAACAGAAAGGGGCTGGACCTGAATTTGCAAGGCTTTTACACCACGAACAAAGAAGCGCATGCAGAAGAATTTACATGAGATATCAAGTCTGCAGAGCACTGTGTCAAGACTGAAAAGAGCTTCAGCCACCATTCCACCAGCGCGGACAAATTGGCTTAGTCATCCAGGTAACTCAAAAAGGACTTTATGGAAATTCTTCGTCTTCAGATGCGCCTGCAACTTCTGATCAAGCACGGACGACGCTGGCCAAAAGAGTTCCATCAGTTTGCCCTTAATCAGCTTCCTGGCCATGTCAATTCCATTTGTGCCAAGTGTAATTTTTCTTCTATAAATGCAAGCTTTTTCATTGCCCATTCTCGTTAGAGATCATTCATCCTCATCCAAACATAAAGGTCAACCGATTCTTCGCTGATACTTAATACCAGTCACTGTCTAGTAGCATAACATATCTGTAGCAGTACCTTTTAGTGCATGTTGTCATGCACAATTCCTCTCCTGAAATAGCTGATGCAACATCGACATGTTTCTTGCATTAACCTATGCACTGTTTGCTATGCACCATTTTACTTTTCTTGATGTTTTTGGCCTTCAATGCTTGCAGAGCAGGGTGGCTTCTCTTGAATGCAAGCTTTCTCATTTTCCATATTCCTAGTCTCGTTGATGGTTGCTCTTCTTCCTCGATAGCCTGGGTCTTTGCGCAAGCTACACTGAATGATAGATTGCAGAATCTGGTTTTGCTGCCCCACTTGGTTGTGGTCGCCGTGTTACATTTCTCGGATGTGGGGGCCTGCTCAGTTACATTGGTAAGCAGTCTCTCGAGGTAAGCATTTGCTCCTGCAGTCCGCACAGCGACATAGACTCCCAATTTACACACCATGATTCGTGCTCCCCGTTCAGCCTTTCCTGCTGTAGCCATGTGCAAATTGTGCCTGCGGCCTTTCTCACTCGCAATTAAGCATGAACGGAGACAAGCATACGTGCTTACATGGTCCAACGTGTTTGAAGTTCATAGCCGCATGGGTGGAAAGGCCCGCATAAATGGCTGCCGAAGGTGATGCCCACGAAAGCGACTTGTCCATATTGAGACAAAGTGGGACACCAAATGTGAGCCACACATTAGTGGCCCTCGACAGAAAAGAAACATGCAGGTTGGAAAGGAGTTAACGCTAAAATGCCGGATAGTCCATTTCGCTGTGTTGGTTGTGGCAGCAGATGCCTGCATCACCTGATTGCTTCGCAATGGAAGTTGCTCATCTTCAACGGCAACTGTCGGTTCAAACAGGTGCGACGCTCTGTCCAATCTGTTTGTACTGCTGTTTGTCGCTCGTTACCAGACCACCACATGCGACGAAGGCAAGCATTATGCCTGTAAGTAGGCGGCTGAATGTATCCTAAGAGACCCGTGTATGTGAATGCTCACTGTTGCCATATGGTTTGTAGCCAATGTATAATGTATTCTCTGAACACTGTGGTGAATGATTGCCGTTTATTTTTGCTGTTATCTCACTTGGTTACGGTCGCCGTATTATGCTTATCGGGTGTGGGGGCCTGGTCAGTTGCATTGGAAAACAGTCTCTCGAGGTAAGTATTTGCTCCTGCAGTCCGCACAGCGACATAGACTCCCAATTTACACACCATTATTCGTGCTCCCCGTTCAGCCTTTCCTGCTGCAGCCATGTGCAGATTGTGCCTGCGGCCTTTCTCAGTCGCAATTAAGCACGAACGGAGACAAGCATACGTGCTTACATGGTCCAACGTGTTTGAAGTTCATAGCCACATGGGTGGAAAGGCCCGCATAAATGGCTGCCGAAGGTGATGCCCATGAAAGCGACTTGTCCATATTGAGACAAAGTGGGACACCAAATGTGAGCCACACATTAGTGGCCCTCGACAGAAAAGAAACATGCAAGTTGGAAAGGAGTTAACGCTAAAATGCTGGATAGTCCATTTCGCTGTGTTGGTTGTGGCAGCAGATGCCTGCATCACCTGATTGCTTCGCAATGGAAGTTGCTCATCTTCAACGGCAACTGTCGGTTCAAACAGGTGCGACGTTCTGTCCAATCTGTTTTTACTGCTGTTTGTCGCTCGTTACCAGACCACCACATGCGACGAAGGCAAGCATTATGCCTGTAAGTAGGTGGCTGAATGTATCCTAAGAGACCCGTGTATGTGAATGCTCACTGTTGCCATATGGTTTGTAGCCAATGTATAATGTATTCTCTGAACACTATGTGGTGAATGATTGCCGTTTATTTTTGCTGTTATCTCACTTGGTTACGGTCGCCGTATTATGCTTATCGGGTGTGGGGGCCTGGTCAGTTGCACTGGAAAGCAGTTTCTCGAAGTAAGCATTTGCTCCTGCAATCTGCACAGCGCCATAGACTCCCAATTTACACACCGTGATTCGTGCTCCCCGTTCACGTTCAGCCTTTCCTGCTGCAGCCATGGGCAAATTGTGCCTGTTGCCTTTCTCGGCCGCGATTAAGCACGAACGGAGACCGGCATACGTGCTTACATGGTCCGACGTGTGTGAAGTTGGGTGCAAAGGCCCGCAAAAGTGGCTGATGAAGGTGATGCCCACGAAAGCGACTTGTCCATATTGAGACAATGTGGGACACCAAGTGCGAGCCACACATTAGCGGCCCCCGAAAGAAAAGTAACGTGCAGGTTGGAAAGGAGTTAAGGCTAAAATGCCGGGTAGTCCATGTCGCTGTGTTGGCTGCGGCAGCAGATTCCTGGTTCACCCGATTGTTTCGCAGTGTTAGTTGCTCATCTTTAACGGCGACCGCCGCTGCAAACAGGCGGGATACTGACCAATCTGCATGAGCCGCTGGTTTTCGCTCGTTACTAGACCGCCATGTGTGACGACGACGGTGAGCCGTTTACGAGCTCGCGTCAAAGATTCCAGTGTATCTCGACATACAAATTTTATTTCTGCTATTGCACGAGAATGTACATACACTGCTGGTCTTCTGCCAATAAAGTCGCACGTTCTGTTCACTCACTTGTGGCTTGTTTGTATGGGCGTCAGTAGAGGCTCTTTGCTCTCCTGGCAATTAGAACGCACCGGCTACGCGGCAGCCGAGGCGAGTACGGCGCGTACGAGCGGATACAAGCGCACACGACCGGCAAAAAGCAGCCATATTGAATAGTGCTCTAAAAAAAAAAATGCGCAATTCCGCTGGATGGATGGATGGATGTTATGAGCGTCCCCTTTGGAACGGGGCGGTGGCTTGCGCCACCAAGCTCTTACTACTATGCTGCCTAATATCCTACCTATGTTCACCAATGAAAAAAAAAAAAAAAAAAAAAAAATTTCTGATACCCTATTGCGAACTGTGCTTTTGTACGTGTCCGTCTTTTGTCGTTTCCCTACTTTTCTTCCACCAATCCTCCAATCGCCTCTTACTGATGTCTATTGCGGACCTGTTTGCTTTACCACTGCTCCCGCTGAACCCAAGGGCTTCAAGGAGGCCAGTGGTGTCTAAATCGACCGCTGGGTAGACGTCCTCACATTCTAATAAAATATGTTCCGTCGTTTCCCTAGCTTTACCGCAGCAAGCACATGTTTCTTCTTCATTCTTATATCTCGCTTTATAGGTGCGTGTTCTAAGGCATCCCGATCTCGCTTCGAAAAGTAATGAGCTTCCCTTTGAGTTATCATAAATGGTTTCTTTCCTAATTTCGTTTTTTCCCCTTAAGTAGTTACTCATGGCAGGTTTCTTTTCCATTGCCGCCACCCATGAGATTAATTCAGCCTCTCTGACTTTCCGCTTGACCTTCTTTGTTGCTGTGTTGCCCACCCCACAGGCCGCATACTTGCTGGTAAGCTTCCTAGTTCTTTTCCTCCACTGTGAATCAATGTTTTGCCTGTACAGATACCTGAACACTCTCCCAGCCCATTTACTTTCCTCCATATTCCTCAGCCGTTCTTCGTACTCAATTTTACTGCGGGCTTCCCTCACTTCAAAACTAGTCCAGCCCATATCCCCTTGCACAGCTTCATTTGTAGTCTTCCCGTGAGCGCCCAATGCGAGGCGACCCACTGACCTTTGGTTCCCGTCGAGTCCTGATTGTACCCCTGATTTAAAGCAAACAACCGCATTTCCAAAAGTAAGTCCTGGAACCATTACCCCTTTCCACATACCTCGGAGGACCTCGTACCTATTGTATCCCCATAGCGCTCTGTGCTTCATTATGGCTGCATTTCTCTTCCCCTTGACTGTTATGGTTTTTTCCTCTGTTTCCATATATCCGTTGCCTTCGTTTATCCATATACCAAGGTATTTATATTCTGTTACCCGAGGTATTTCTTGGCCCTGTATCTCCACTGTCTGTTCACTGTTTTCATTGAATACAATAACACCTGATTTTCTAACACTAAATTTCAAACCTAACTTGTTGCCCTCCTGTCCACAGATATTAGCCAGACGTTGCAAATCACTTTGCTTGTTTGCGAGCAACACAATGTCGTCCGCATAAAATAAACCTGGGAGTTGCTGCTCTATTACTGTACCTGCCTGTTTGTATGAGAGATTAAACCCGATATTACTTCCTTCTAGCGCCCTCTCCATCCTCACCATGTACATCATAAACAGCAGCGGGGATAAAGGGCACCCCTGCCTCAGTCCCTTGTTGATATGAACTTTCTCCGCGCTCCTCATCCCTTCCCATTCAACGCAAACCGTATTTTCTAGGTAAATCTCTCTCAAGAGCTGTATACAATCGTTACCTAAGCCTTCCCCTTCCAGAATATCCCACAAAATGCTGCGGTCTACGTTGTCGTATGCTCCTGTAATGTCCAAAAAGGCTACATACAACGGTCTGCTTTCTGCTTTTGATATTTCAATACACTGAGTAAGAACAAACAAGTTATCATCCAAACGCCTACCTATTCTAAAGCCATTCTGAAGCTCTCCCAAAATGCCATTATTTTCTGCCCATGCTTGAAGCTTTAATTTCACTGCCTGCATTGCTAGCCTGTATATTACCGATGTAATGGTCAACGGTCTATACGAGTGAATTCTGTCTTTCTCCCCCTTACCTTTATAAATTAAATTCATTCTACTTTGTCGCCAACTGTCTGGTATTCGTCTATCTTTTAAAGTTTTTTCAACTGCTTTCACGAGAGCTTCCTTACTTTTTGGTCCCAGTTCATTTATCAGCCTAACGGGAACCTCGTCTAGCCCTGTGGCTGTGCGCTTAGGAATTTTCTCTTCCGCTTTCTTCCAGTTTAAATTTGTAAGCACTAGCTCCTTTCCCCCTTGGGTCTCTTTCATGCTCTTTTTTTCTTCAAATACAACCTTGTCCTTGCCTTGGAAAGATTCGGCTGTTACTTTTTGGATGTAATTTATTGCTGCTTCTCCTTCCAGTCTGTTTTCATCTTCGTCTAGGATATGTTGTTGTATTGTTGTTGCCTTCCTGCCTAATAATTTTATGTGATTCCAAAATATTCTAGGTGCAGCCTTCTTTTTCTCACGTATTTCTGACAACCAACGTTCACTTTCACCTTTTAATTTTGCTTGCACCAGTATTTGAACCATGGACTTTTTCTCCCGGTATATTTCCCATTTACTGGTTACTTCATCCTGTGGCAACTGCGCCTTCTTTGCCTGCCTGTGCTCTCGAGATGCTTTCTGTCGTTCGGCGATGGCTTCTCGTATCTCCTTGTTCCACCAGCTTTTCGGTTTCCTTTTTCCTTTCCAATGAACATGTTGTTTCTCTTTCCGTATTTCTGTCGTTACTACACTTAGAAGCTCACCATATTCCCACCCCTTACTTGGCAACTTGCCAATTTCTTCCTCCACTCTAGTGACTATATTTGCTATTTGTTCAGCGTTCAAATTTGGACTGGCCATTTTGCTTTCGTTGCTCTCTTTCCCAACTACATATCCCATTTTCAAAATGATGCGTTTATGGTCACTCCCTATGCTGCTAAACCCTTCCTCATCGATGACCATTTCTCTCAACTTATCATGAATTCCTTCTGTCATCAGACAGTAATCAATGGTCGATTGCCGGTTTCCCACTTCCCACGTGATCTGTCCTTCACACTTAGGCCCTGTATTCACGATCACGAGATTATGTTGCTCGCAAAGGTCTAGCATTGACTTCCCGTTATTGTCGGTATAGCCGTCTAAATCCTGTATGTGGGCATTCATGTCACCTAATAGGACTATCTCAGCACCATTCCCGAAACCCCTGATATCAGCGCTTATGCATTCCACTAACTCTTTATTCTTCTCTGTGCAATTTATTCCGGTCCACAAATACGTAACTCCAAGCCAAGTTTCTTTCCCACTCATTGTACCTGATAACCAAAGATGCTCTTGACATTGTGAATTTACTCTTTTCCATTTGGCTCCCTGATGGATGAGCATTCCGACTCCCCCTCCCTTTCTTTCCGACTTAGTTCTGTTGCACCCTTCCCATACATAATTCCCAATAACTGGCGGCTCTTCTGAGTCTCTAAGGTGCGTTTCTGTAACCGCATACACCCCTATTTGTTCTCTATGTAACTGCTCCTCAATCTCTGCCCACTTTTCCTTTCTTCTGCCGCCCTGCATGTTTATGTAGCCTATTGCATGGCGAGCTCTTGTTCTTGTTTTCCTCCTTTTCCTGTTATCGACGGCGATGCTCTTCTGATGTTCCCCTAGGGGACCTTCTTTATTACTACCTACTCTGACCTCCTGAGCGCCCGCGGGCCCCCTAAAAAAGCAACAGCGCGACCCCCAAGTCGCCAGCCCACTTCTCGTGCTAGCCTGTAATTGAAGTGGATCCCATCTCGTTTAAAACCACCACAACTTCTCACTTCCCTGTTTACCTCGACAACTTCGAATCCTTTCTCTCGGCTCATTTTCCATATTGCCTCATTGGCAGCCATTACGGCTCTTTGTACATGACTGTCACGCACAGGCACCTCCGGCACCGTGCACACCACGATCTGCACCTGAGGGGATAGCTCGCGCAAGTCGTCCACCCCCTCCGCCAAGCGCTGGGCTAGTCCTGGCCCTTTCCTGTTCAGGACGTCATTTAGCCCACCTGCTACTACGACAAGGTTGCGCACGTGGGCATTTTCCGTGAGCTTTTCTTTTGCTCGCTCCATGACAGAACCCAGTGTCTGCCCTGGAAATGTCCCTACCGCCACTCTTTTGTCGCCTTTCACCCTCTCCACAATTGCTTTTGAGCACCCAGCCATGTTTGAGTCGCCAGCGATAATCACTCTTTCATTCTCTCCTACCTCTCCCTGCTTACCGGCTTCCTGTGGCTGCAGCGTCGCCTCACTCGGGGCGTGTTGCGCTGCTTCGCTATAGCTACGCCGATTCACCGGCGGCGAGCTGGCGACCGCTTGCTTTGGCTCCCTGCCTTCCACTTTGCCCTCGCTTTGGTGTCCTGACCCGACATTGTCCGCTGCCCGAGTCTCAAGAGCGTCGAGCCGCCTTTGCAGTTCGGCGCTCCGTTCTTTCGCCTCCCCAAGCTCGGCCACAGTCCTCACCAACTGCGCGGCCTGGGCCGCCTCCACCTTCACGAAATTTTCAACCTTCGCCTCCAGTGCTACCCGCTTCTCCTGCTCCTCCCTCAGGTTTGCCTTAAGCTCTTCAAACTTAGCCGCCCAATTCCCTTCCAGTTTTTGGACGGCTTCCCTGACGCCCTCGCACGACCTGCACGTGAAGCTAGACCCCACCGCGTCTGCTAAATTCTGGAATTTAGTCTCGTCGAGGAAGCACCAGCGCAGGCACTCGTCGCACTGCACTTGCTCCCCGTCCCCCGCGGCCTTCACGTTTTTCGATGTCATCGCTAGGCCTACGTCCCTAGACCCAACGAGCAAGTTCGCCAAATCACTCACACAAACCCGACCACGACCGCTATCCCAAACAAAAACAAAGAATTATCACTCCCTACTCCATGTAAGAATCCGAAGAGCTAGCTGAAAGAAATACCCCCTAGGCCTAACGGGGGATCCGCCAGACCTAGACAAAGCCGGTACGTTTCCTACTCCTACCAAAAATTCAAAATTTGCGCCCCTACTCCATGCAAAAGAAAACACTTCAAAACACTAGCTAATCAAGATAAAAGAGTACTTAGCTACGAACGAAGTCGCTGAAGCCTCGTCCACAGGAGCGTCCGCGAGCCACGACCAACCACCACGGCCACGAAATTTCCTGTTTTAGCAGCGTCATCTGGCGTCCACCTAGGTAAGTTCCATGCGCTGCCGCTGCTTATTTTCGAACCACTGCGGAAGTTACAGTTTCCCTTCTCTAAAGTTGTTCTTTATTCTATGACATAACCTCAGTTCTGAGCACTATGGTGCACCACGGTCAAAAAATTCTCACGATGATCTGATTACTTGCGGTAATCATAAGGTTAATGTGCATTTATGGCACATCTTTAGGTCATGTTAGCTCATGTAGAGTGGCGCATTGCGCAAGACTGCGGCGCTGCCGAAACCGTAAGCGGAGGACGGTGATGTTTACGTGAAGATCTGCGACGAGCCGAAAGAGCTCGCCTCGCCCATCGTGGCCCATGAATATTGTCACGCGAAATTGCCTCGCTTGCTGCACTCCGGCGCGGCTCGCTCGCCGAGCTTAGACCACCGTGTGTGTGTGCGCTGCGCCCACGCCTTTCGTTACAACCGACCACGTGAGACTCCGCCTACCCTCGGCCAGCGCGGCGCGCACAGGGGCTCCATTTTCGGCCGGTTAAAAATGATCATTGGACATTGCGAAAATGCGGACTTGTGCTGTCGTGAGCCGAGCTAGCCCTGTACGCTTAGCCGCCTACGACTCTTAAAGGTGCGGCTGTGCTCGCGAGGATGGAACGGATATTCCACGAGAAGGTGAGAGGCACATTTGCGCGGTAAAACTGCACCATGTCGTGGTTTCTGGTTTCGCCTCCCGCGTGTTCAAAAACCAGTAGCGTTCTGACCGCTCGCTGCTGCTACATTACAGTCACGCTCCGCCTTTAGATATGAGGGCAGAGTTGTTCCGAATGAACAACGAAATAAAAATAACAATAAAGACACTTGACACACACTTTCGAAAAAGCGCAGAGGTGTAACGCTGGCTGTGCGTTTTTCGCGCATGTCGTATACGTGCTGTCACTCTTTTCAGTCATGAATGAAGACCAGCAGAGAGATTTCTTTAAAATAATTTGCGCTCTTCGTTGTGCTCGGCACTGTGCTGCTCTCGAAAATCTCCGCAGGTGTTGAAATGTTCAGAAATTTGGTACTTGCTTTTGTAAAATGTCTGTCAGGTGCAGGCGTGCTTGTGCAGAGCGAAATTCCTAGGTTGTACAAGCTTTCACTCGGGAGTAACGACCTACAAGCGCGTGGCAGAAGAGACATTGCGCATGCCCGGATCTCTGTGGAGGGATTAGAGCTAAATAATAGGCTGCTTCAGTTCACCATCCCTAAGACGAGAAAGCCGAAAATGTCGAAATATTTTAGTTGCAGTAGTTCATTGCAGTTGCCGTAGCGTCGGCACTACGCGAAAAGCTAGCCGTGCAAAAACGAGTACAATGTAGCGACAGTTAAGCTCGAATATAACAAACCTGGATAAAGCGAATTCGCTATATATCGAGCGTGCGGAATTAGCTGATTCAAGCCCATGAAAGATAACTTGTAACGGACTGGACACTGGATACATTGAACTCTGAACATCTGCCAACACCATAAAGCTGCTTGCATGCTGCTCACCCAGTGTTCTGGAGAGTTTATAATGTTTCGTTTGTTTTTGTCATGATCTGGCAGAGTCAAAATGGCTTGCTTCTTTTCTCCATTGGGCATAACAGACTTGTAATAACAACACATCACAAAAGTATTGAAGTTCATTATAGACAAGTTTGGGTGTGTCAAATTACTTGATGTATTGAACTATATTTAGCAGATGAGTCTGTTTGATATAACTGGGTTCGACTGTATTTTAAAAGTTATTTAGCAGCACAAATAGTTAGGAAATAAACTGCCCAAGATAACACATGAGCAAATGTTGTAGGCCTTTGCACACGGAATATTCTTTTCTGTCATGGAGGTGGATAAAGTCTGAGAGGTGAATGGCTGTCACTCACATAATCTTGACCCATGTTTTGTGAAAGTGTTCAAAATCTATAAATTTTCAAAATGTTAATGGCCCGTTTCATAAATTGTCTCCCTGTTACTAAACTTGACTGTTACCATAAGCTGGAACGACTGCATACTCCTGTGTGACTGTTTCTCATCTTGAAAACAGCACCACAGAAATAGCAGACATGGAGTGACATGATGACAGTTCATGACTGTTTTTTCTGTGGCACCATGTACAAAATAAACCCGTAACAATGCGCCCAACTGTCAGTTCTTTGTGACTGTTGCTGCAATATTAGGGTAAGGCATCAGCTGTTGGCCATAGCTTTAAAAGCGTAACATCAAATCTGGCATGCGACATTAAAAAACGAAGGTTTGCAAGAGTTGTGCTAAAATATGACATCATACGGTGTAGTGCAGCATTCTATCATGCATTTAAAAATTCATACTCGAACCATCACTGCACGAAACAGTGCAAGGCTTACTGTGCATTATGTTTTGCCAGTTATCACACTGCGGGCAAAACTGCAATTCTTTTTTCTCAAGAGTATCTTTCATTTTGCCCTGTCAAGTAGCCACTCCTTTCTTGGTTTCATGTTAAAATCTTCAATACTGTTTTTTCTTGAACCAACAACTTCTTACCACAATTAATCATATCACTGCCTTGCTGCAGATATAGGTGGCCCTCACCTTTCACTATATGGCCATGTTGCTTCTTCATGCCATCTTGAAGCTTTGCAGCAGTGTAACAAAGTTTTCCATTGCTTGGATGTAGCCAAATTCTGTCATCCTTTTTCACTACACACGTTCAGCTCTCAGCATCTTAGTACATTTACTTGTTTATTTATTGAATACCTCAAAGGCACGGTTATTACATGAAGGGTTGGGCAAGACATGGCAAACAGCAGAAGTCAGGTTGGATGACCTGAGTAATGGATTTCTTCAGTGGCAGTCTTGAAGCGAGAAACATTGGTGATAGGATTGGTGTTGGCAGTTACAATCCTTGGCTGTGCATCGGAAAAAAGCAACTGTTGATACAATGTCGCGCGGGCACGAGGCATGTATGCAGCATTTGGATGGCTATCACGGGAGATACGACGCTAATATTCAACATCTTGCTTTGTCTCTTTCTCTCGCACAGCAAGAAGGCTCGCTGTGCGCTCAGCACTGCCTCAATGGACTGCTTCAGGGCGAATACTTCACTGCTGTTGAATTGGCAACCATCGCCCAGCAAATTGATGAGCAAGAACGCGAGACGATGGCCGAAGGGGGCCTCAACAGTGACGACTACCAGCGTTTTATGCATGTGAGTGAGTTAGACTTGACTCAACACATATACTGTTCAGAGGCACTTAGAAGCAAAGCATTAAACCTGGCTGTATTGGTACGGCTTGCAGATGGCACCAGAGAAGATGGACAAATACGGAGAACATGAAGACAAACACGAAGCACGCTAACTATGTGATTGTCTTGATGTATTCCTATTTGTCCTTCGTGTTCTCGTGTGCTGTTTGCAAGCAGTGACAGACCAACTGGCCCAACAACACATTCTGATGGTTGGTCGGCTACCATGAAAAGTCACAAAGCCAACTTGTATCAAGTTAGACTCTTGCACACCACAGAGTTTCACTTGCACTATATGAATCCAATAAAATATGGGGCAAATGACAGAACACACTCAGACAATGTAGTCTAGAAGTATGAGTGACAGGTGCTGTAATAGAAAGAATAGAGAGTCCCTGTTTATGTACAGAATATCAGAGCCATGATCATGAACATGCCATGTGTCTTGTGTACACTGCAACATAGCTGAACCCTTCAACTAGTGCAGGCTGCCATACTTCCCTTGTTAACTCAAACACCAGCATCAAATGTCGGCAAATATTCACTATTGATGCTATATCTACATCTTCTCATCAGCCTTATTTGGCCTTGTTACTTGTGGATGGCAAGAAATTTTACTGAACGCATTGTTTAATTTAATCAGTTGAAAACTGCATTTGGAGATGTAGTGGGCCAGCCAAAATATGCATATTTGTTTGCATTCACTGTAATGTTTAGTTATCAAAAGTCCGCTGTTGTATGAACTCTATAATATGACCCATAATCGTTTGTCTTCAGCAGAAGGAACACGGGTGTTGTTCTAAGAGAGAATAATTTTCCTGTCATCCTGATTTAATGTTTGCCATTAGTGTCCCCATAAAGGAACAGCAAACAAAGTATTATCTCAAGCTACGCTGGTGTGTTAAACATCCAGAGCACGAAACAGGTGACATTTGCCATAGATGCAACCTTTATAATTTGTTCTGATAAGCCAGCATTTCTTGTTTTTATAAAAAAAGTAATGTGTTTTCACAAATATGGCAAGGGTTCTTTTTGTGTGAATATCAGAGCAACAAAGTACTTTGCTTTGTACTCGGTATTTAGAACATTTACGAGAAAATACCCCACCCCACATTCATGCTGCAAAATGTGGTGAGCTCGACCTGCCAGGCAACAAAGCTGTGCAGAAAAGTGAACTTGGCAGTGACTTGTGGAAAATGCTAAAGTGCAAGTCAGCTGGAGCATAACGAAAGTCCTTCAGTACTGGCACCACGACGAGGATCGGGGGCAAGTCTCTTAATGTGACAAGCTAGCCAGCTAGCGCAGCTTAGAACTCTCTGGCAAATCTTTACATAGAGGGTCACTTTGCTTGAATGATTCCCATCTAGAAACCTGCAGTTCAGCGGCCTGATCCACTCCGACGATGTGTGCCCTTGTGGTGCCATCTCTACTGGCGCAGAAATATGTTCCCATCTGGCTCTTTTGGAAGCCGATCCTCTTAGGATGTTTAGCACAGGCGCAAGCAGAGCTTAAGGGGACATTAAAGATAAAAATTATTTGTGCTGTGTTGGTAAATAATTACCTTTCCACAATACCAAAAAACACTCTTACCGTAAGAGACGCTTGGTAAGCAAGAAACGTTGCAATTACAAGACAGATGGCGACACCACCTTGTAGTTTCTGCACCAGGGGCCTGAAGACTTAAAACTATTCCAGTCCCTTTTGATTCCAAATAGGCCATTAGCCCTCCCTGATAGGTGACAATGGTTTGGGTGCAGCCCATATAGGCGAGCGCCACACCCATATAGGCAGAGCTCGAGCCATTTTGATCTGTCAAGGATGGCTAATGGTCTATTTGAAATAAAAACAGATTGGAATAGTTTTACGTTATAGCAGCCCTGCACACCGTGAGGTCCTGGATTTTGATGCCGTCTGCTTAAGCGTAGTTAAATTTTTGTTGGCAACAATGGACTACATTGTTTTTGAAAAATGCCTAACATTGAATGTGGAAGGCTTTCTGGATCACAACGGCTGAAATGCAAAAATATATATATATATATATATATATTTTGGACTCCGTGACATCCTCCTTACGTACCAGCTCTGGGATTTTAGCACGAAATTTAAAAATGAAGCTTTGACCATCATTATCTATTCTAATAACCAACTTATTACCATGCAACCAGTAAAAGTACAGTTCTTCAAGAATACTTTATCAATCTAAACTGGTCCAATGTTTCTCTTCAGTGTCTCGTTAAAGGCGTGGTCGCACTAACACTATCTTGTCCTTGACAGGGGGTTGTCAGTACCCATGTCTTTTTGTTCCGTCTTTTTGCACTCAACGTGCAGCAGTTTATGTGTTCAAGCAAAGGCTAGGCTGGCTGCAATTGCTGACTCTTTGCGACCGTATGCTGAGGTTTCATTTTCCTTCAAATGCAGCAACCATCCGGGAACCTGGATGACAGTGGCTACTTCTCTGTGCAAGTGATTGCCAATGCACTCAAAGTGTGGGGCCTCGAACTTGTGCCTTACAACAGCACTGACCCGGTGGCGCAGGCAGCTCAAGCAGATCCTACGTGAGTTTCCAAAACCTATCACGGGCAACTTCTTCAGTGATTGTTGTTCTTTTCCTTTTTTCTTTTAAGGACGTACATGATGTACATGTCACTGTTTGTTCTCACAGTTTTCTTGATAGCTATACTATCACCGGTTATCTCTGTTGAAGGAGGGGGAACAGTGCCTGGGTGTTCCTCACTGCAAACCGTGAAATAGCTTAGTAACACGTATTGGCTGCATTGCCAGCCTCCCCCCCCTTTTTTTTGTGTGATAAACTACAGCTTTCAGTGCAGGCAGAGCACACACAAATAGATATACCGGACAGATGCCTAGCTTAGGCACCTTCCTTGTACGCATTGTGTTTGCACTCAAAGCTAGCTTTAAAAGAACGGTGCAGATTTTGGCACTGTAAAGCCTAGTAGTGAGCCTGCATGGTATTTGACCATTGTGACAAAGTGTAGCACTGAATGCAGTGCAATCAGTACTGCAAGCATAGTTGCCCTATTACTGTGTTTGCCGTAGCTGAGTTTAATGAGCTATGTATTGGTACTGACTGCCTAACCTGTAAAGACTTGTCAAAAAGTAACGAGCACTGTAGTACACTGCAAGATTCCATTTAGTCTGGCCACTGCTTCGAGAGCGAGCACTTCTACCTTGGCAAGTGCACGCACCATATGATGTCGATCTCGGCTTCACACAATGTTGTAGTCATATGGTAGTTCAATCTAACTGCTTGCCACCTTTTTGAATGGGAGGAAGTCAAGTACATTGTATGAGATGACAGTTGACAAGAGCAGTGCCACCTCCCAACCTAGGAGAAAGTGTTTTGTATCATTGAGCGATAGTTATTTTCATGCATATGTAGTTATCCCCATGTCAACCTGAATGTGCTCTAGGAGCAGAAACAGTACTTTTGATTTGCAGTTATTCAAGTTGGTCTAAAGAGACAGTTTTTATTTATAACACAGCTGGTATCTGGCTCCCAAAAGGCACATCTCACTGGCTTGCTTTTTGCCTACCCAGTTCCTGACATTGGCTTTCTTGCATTACGAAGAAATGTTGGACTGCATAAAAAGCCTAGTTTGAGGTAGTGTGAATATAGAGCAACCTTCATGCAAAGCCTTACATTTGAAGTAAAAGAAGATATATCATGAAAAGCTAACAGAAATAGACGTTTTTATGCCAATACTGACAGGGGGGAGGGGGGGGGGGGTGAAGTCACCTTTACCAGTTGCTAAAAATCACTCAGAACCCAGAGCGCTGAAAAATCGCACGTGACCTCTGAGATTAGCAGCACCTGCGGCACACTGAAAATCTTGGAGGCAATGTGCTGGGATTTGTGCCATGCCCATGAGGCTCACCTGTCATCTGCTTAAGTGCTACTGGAAGACTGTACAATAAGAAAACAGCACAATTACTAGCCCTGCTGTTTTGCCAAGTTTGCTTCTATAGTATGTGCTACTCATACTATACTATACTTTGGCTAATTTAGATGAAATGAAATTTCGTAGAACTTCACTGTTAAAGAAGCTATCAGCAAGGCCAAACATTGCTCGCACATTGTGCAGCAGTTGGTATACAACCTCCTGTCTGCTTGCAGCCTATCAACGGCCTACATATGCAATTACAAGGAGCACTGGTTCACCATCCGCAAGCTGGGCGGCCGCTGGTTCAACCTCAACTCGCTCCTGTCGGGGCCTCAGCCCATCTCCAGGACCTATCTCGCACTCTTTCTCGCTCAGCTGCAGCAGGAAGGTAACCTAAGAGTCACAAACACTATCTCGTTTTTGTGTTGATAGGACAACCACATTGCCCAGCACTCCCTCTTCCACCACACTCTTTCCACTCAATCATGTTTTTACGGAGAAGGTCGAATGAACTGAAAACCAACAGCCGAGTTTTTAAGTTCTTTTTGTATCTGCTCGAATTGTCAGATGCCCCATTGCTAACCACATGGTACAGTGTTAAAGTCGCAGCTGCAGCCGAGATATCTTAATTTTTCAAGTGTTCTCTCCGAGTGCTTTTTCATACAAGTGCCCAGAATGACAGTGTTAGTCTACATCAGCATTTCACACAATCACAATCAAATGAGACATTTCTTGTTGGTGCACATTCTTTTGCTCTAACTCACAGTGCATGCACTTCTACATTCCAACACACTTCAAAACTTTGCACTACTTGTGGTGTTCCTGCATCGTCCTACAGCTTACTCTGCGGAGAAGTGTTCGTGGTGTTAGGAAAGTAAGGATTGGCAGAAACCTTACCAAAATTTTTGTGGAATTGTGTTTAGCAGTGGCACGTGTTGGGCCAGAATTCAGTACGGTTTGTTTGCGCTGGTAGTTGCGTGAACATTGTCTTTGTTGATGAAGCAATGCTGGCAATGGCAGATGAAACCCCCAAAAGGAAAGTCGCATGAAGCAAGTCACATATATTGAGAAAAGCAAAACAGGTAATGATGCCAGAAATATGAAGCTACCTATATTGTTCACTGCATTGTTCGTGAAGACTATCGCTTTAGCATTGTACCTGTAACTTGTTGAGGTGAAATTAAAGGTGTATCAAGTACCTACGCACATGTTAACGCACAGTCGTCTTCTGTCTAGAGCACTGAATCGGTGAGCCACGAGGCAAAGAAATTGATGCTTGTGTGCTCCTGGCCAGTTTCAGAGCCAATGCTTGCAGACAACGGGAGCCAGAAGGATGTGCGGGCTACGCAGTCGTCAGCCTGGAACCTTGAATCAAATAGACGCTGTGTTAATCACTCTTTCTTTGATTTGCAGAGCGCTCTAGACAGTAGTGTGGACACGATGGAAAAAGGGCTACTAGCAACTGGAAAAATTTTAGTGTGGATGTATGTACATTGCATTAGTAAGATCTTGTTGAGGGCTAGTTGTTTCATATTTAGAATTGAGGTTGAACCGTGCGAATAAGACAAGGCACGAGGAAACAAATACTGCTTGTCTGTGGTATTTGTTTCCTTCTGTCCTTGTCATATTTGCGCTGTTCAACCTCAGTTCTGTAACATTGAAGTCCTACTTCTGTGTTAAACAGGGTAATAAGCTTTTATTCCCAGTCACATTGCGGTAGGGACAAAAAGTGAGAACTTCTGTTTTGATATGTCAGTGTGCATTAAAAGCCTCAGGGAGCAGAATACTCTAGAGCCTACCAGTCTCACATGCCTAACAGGAAAGGTAAAGCTTTTGGGTGTTACAACTTGTCAATGTACATTGCACTCTGATTTTGAAGGAAATCCATGAGCTCATCATTTAGAGACACTCCCGCTTTGTGTCCACGGCACATTTTACATTTCATATGTAACTTTACATCCAAGCACAAGTCATCACGGCTAAATAATAAACACAAAGTTTGTGTAGTATTAAAATAAAAACAGCCCTTTGCATGCTGTTTTAACGTAGGACACCTTGAAGGCATGCTTGGCTAGCACTATTCAGTCTGTCGCAATTGTTTCATTGTGATGATGATCAAACCATTCTGACAAATGGAGCAGTGCTAGCTAGGCGTGCCTTCAAGGTGTCCTGGCTCTCAGAGAACGATTCCAATTCAAAGCCACCACATCCTGGCATTCCTACGCATGCAATAACACTGTGGTGCCAGTTTTCCCCCTAGGTGGTAATGTAAAAAAACTTTATGCTCGCAGCATGCTGGAAATCTCTCTCTGGTTGGAATTTGCGTTATATATGCTAACAACCAGGTGCATAGGTCTGCTAAGCAAATTGGATAATTACAAGCCCAACAGCTTTGCCAACATTACTTCAATAGTGCATATGCCACTTATTTATAGCCAACTTAGTCATGAAGTTTCCTTGCAATTAGACATTTAAGTTACATCTTACCTTTTTCTAAGTAATGCTGTTAAACAGGCTAGCTGGTTGCTGCTAAATTCTTGATTCATATTACCAACACAATAGAGACATGCACTTGTAGAAGTGACAGAAAGGCCAGGACATCTTGCAGATCACAGGTGAATATGTCAGTGCAGCTGATATTTTGATTGCAGAGGTCTTATGTAGGTTTAAATAAGAACCTAACAGGTTGTTCCTTGCGGCATTTAGCATCAAAAAAGCAGGTGATAACTGCATTTGCATCATTTCTGTTGGCATCACAAAGAAAAAAATATCTTGGTCAGAGGATGAGCAGCAGGCATGTGCAGTTACAATGCTGTGTTCTATGGCTCTTCCTTGTTTTAAAGGGACACTTAAGGCAAGTGCTAAGTCGATGTGGACGGTTAAAATACTATTCCAGAAACCATGCAGGGCTTGTTTTGTGCCAAGAAAATACTTAGTTTAAGAGAAAAACATGTCTGGAGAGTCCGCATACCTTTAACGCAATTCAAATCGGCCACGCCCGAGTGGGGAGTGGCGACGTTACATATGCCATCAATGCCCTTTACTTCCGTCGGTGAGTAAAACAGTGCCCGACAGATGGTGCTACGTTTTTTTGTGAAAAACGGAAATGTGTGGCCTTGGAGAAAGCGAACGAAGACGGAACATTGGCTTTACCGCTGCAGCTGCTCTTGGTCAAGTGACGTGGACCATTCAGGCATCCCGCAACATCGCATGGATATGGAATTATCTGCTACATGCAGTTTGTAAGTTTTGCGAGCCAGCAAACCCAACTCGGCACTATGCGATAACGAAACAACCAAAATGTGAAAGCATGGGCAGCACAGAGTCGACCAAAAATAAACATGTGTGTCGTTTGCCTGCGTCATTGTCAAGGGTAACATCAATGAGTTTTTTTCTAAAGATTGACTAGAACTGGACAAGTAGCATTTTCTTCCATATTATAATGCAATGATGTTTTTATTACAGGTGGTTGGGTACTAGTGACAGAATTATAATGAGGAGTGCATATGTCATTGCGCTAGTACTTATATATCCTGAGCATCTCAAATCGTATCCTGCATTTACCTGAATTTCTCAGTTACTAAAGCTTTGTTCGTGATAATACTGATATCTTAGAGGTTATCGAGCATTAATCTACCACTTCAGCTTGACTTAGTATTTGCCTTTAGTATCCCTTTAAGCAGACTTAAGCTGTAGTCCAGCGTTTGCATTGGTTTGAATTTTATGCTTTTCTCTCTGTCATCCATTTTTCTTTCGCTGGTAATAAGAATTATGTTCAAAGCAATGACTGTATAGTTTCTCATGTGCATGGATGTTATTCCCACTGAGTAACACCTGCACCATTTCTGCTTCTCTGGAATAGGTTACTCCATCTTCGTAGTGGTTGGCGAACTACCACAATGCCAAGCAGACGACTTTCTCGAGGAAGACAGTGACCGTGATCTCCAAGAGGCACTGCAACAGAGCCTGCAGGAGAGCCAGCAGGAGAGCCAGCAGGCGAAGACTCCAACTGAGCCCTCCACGCTGTCTGATGACGAAATGCTAGAGGCTGCCCTAAGACTTTCCATGGAGAGCTGACACCGGTGCATCAAAACAAACTATGCAAGGTTCTGCGTCATACCCCGTTGATTTTTTAACATGTTGGCATCGTGCTTGCAAGGTCAAACCATGCAGCTGTCCGCATTGAACTGGAAAATGCCGCAGGAGCACACGTTTACTGGTGCAAGTTGTTCTCTTTATGTGTAATGCAATATGTTAGTTTTGAGCCCAAATAAATCTATGCAGAAGCACCATTCTGTTGGAATCGTGTTTTTAAGTGCAGTGATAAAAATGCCTTCTTTCATGTGATTAACACATTTAGGATTCTACACACACTTTGCAGTATCTACCAATCTACATCCACACCTAATCATTTTCCTTTCACGCCAACTTGGGTCACTGGGTGTGTGCCGCTCTTCAGTGAAACTCTTCGACGGCAAATCATTAGCACCTCACCACTTAACTTATAATGAATTGGTTTGGGTACCTGGGCATACAGGCCCATTGCTAAATGAAATGGCCGATGCATTGGCAAAGGCACAGTAGATGTTCTTGCCATTCGCATACTTCTTTCATCAGTTTTGATCATAGCAGCAAGATTTTGGAGGCAAATGATGCTGCGAGAATTCTGTCATAACAAATTCCCCAGATCTTAAACTGAGCCTCTGCAAAGGTAATTCATGCAAAACAAGAAGACTTCAAGTGGCTATTAGTAGACTATGATGTTGCATAGCATATTAAAATGTTTATTAACACAGGGCTGGCCTGGCACCCTCACAGATTTGTTCCGTTTGTTGGAAAGAAACCAGAGAACATTTTTTTTTTTCATTTCTTGTATTTATTACTTTAGAAAACAAACCTTAGACACCACTCCGCCTTCTTGGATTAGATTTAACTACTACAAATTTACTGTCCTTGGGTGCCTCGACAATTGGGCGCAGCAATGGGAAGGTGTGTGCTGCTTCCAGAATTTCATTGAGAACTAATGAGATTTAAAATCTAGATTCAGAATTTTCTTTCAACCAATTTGACTTTCAGTTGTTTATTTTCATTCCTACATTTTGATCAAATGAATCTCGACACACTGTCTTTTGTTTCAAACCTGCCAACTTCAAAATTTTGATTTCTTGTTCCTGACATTTCCCATTTTATTTTGAACTACCTGGTTCTTTGCCAATCTACCAGAGTGGGAATGTGCCACTAAATCCAAAGATCTATATCGACTACAACTTAGGTCACGGTGCATGTGCTGCTCTAATGAAGGGAAGTGAGAGGGAGAAGAGGAGCTTGGCTACATTACATGCCTCATACATGATGCATTCCAGCAGCGGCAACACAGCGTGTCTATTTTGCTGCATTACTTATCTCATTAAATTGTTAACAGTCATCCTGAGATGCTTTGTGCTGTAATATTTTTTTATATGGAAGACCATGGCAGCACATGAATTGAGTGTTATAGACACATCCAGTTCAGTCAAAGCTACAGAAACCAGTTGAGTAGTGGCAGTGTGCACAGCTATTTACTCGTTTGGTGCAGTTGTAAATTTCTGCTATGCAGGAAAACATCAGTCAAAGCACATGTCCAATTTCGGCATTTATTTTGTACAGAAAATACATCCCTTAATGCACTCCAAATCGGAGTGTACTGTCATTACCGATCCAAATTTTCTTTTTTTCTTCCGAGACATGCACCTCCCGAGACGCACAACACGCCACCATTTTCGAACCGCAAAGAAATGGATTCGAGCGCGGCAACACAACTTTGACACATATATACATCGTAGCCCGCACTGTATTTGGCCGCAGGGCTAGACGATTAGGAACACTCGATGCAGCCGTCAAATCGCGAAGGTCTTTACATTGGAAACAAGCAGAACACCGCGACACCGTTAGCGAGCCGCCCTTCTATGGACCAGGACGCGCGGCGTCAGACGAAGTAGTGCGGCTTCTTCACGTTGATGCCGTACTCCTGCAGCGCGGGAGTCAGGTCTTCCATGGTGAGTGTGTAGCGCTTGTCCTTGGTGGCCTTCTTGCTCTGTCCGGCACCGCGCATTTTACAATGCTGCAGCGCGTCGTTTGTGATATCCGAGAGAAACTTCTGCGCTGCAAGGGAAACAAGTCTGACGACGCGCGGGTCGCTGGCCTCCAGTCCGGCGGTGTTCAGGTAGTGCGCCGTGACAGCGTCCGGCAGGGTCGGACTGTAATCTTCGAGCTGCAGCAGGAGTTCCGACAGCGACTGGCCCGAAGGCCCCGACCTGCTCTCGGTCGTTCCTACTCCGCTCGCGGGGCTCGAGGCGCCGCTTTCGTGTTTAACGGTGGCCGTCAAGCCTGTTTGCTGCGAACTTTCCGCCATGGCGACGCCCGTGCTGCTCTGGCTCTTGTGAAAACGTCCGCGCGCTCAAGAGAGCGCCTACCCAAATAATCCGATACTGCTCTGCTCAGTTCACCACTGTAGCTTTATAATAACGAAAAGAATACCTCGCACCGATGCTAAGTTGGCCACGACAACGAACACGAGATACACACAACAAATGTAACTTGCCCGATGGCGTGCCTGGATAAGCTAGGCTCGACTCGATAAGAGTCTACGGTTGGCTTTTAAGCAGCCAACACACTGGTCACAGGTAGCCGCTAGTCAAGCACGTCGGCGTTGTCTTCTGATGGGCCGCTCTACTGGTATTCTGCCGTGGAAGTGATGTTGCGCTTACTTTAAAAACGGGCTAATGACAACTTGCACAAACTTTGTACAGCAGCGGCCCAAGCTCCTTGTGACTCTGACCAGCGATTTCCATCTGGAGCACACATGTGATCGCTGCCAATGGTCGCCCAAATCTGTTGTCGCAACAGGTTCTTGACAGTGGCCGTCTGCTTTTTCGTCGCCTGGCTCGTTGTGCAGTTGAGTGAGTTCCTTCATTAAGTCACAATGTACAGAAACAAAGTGAGTTCTGAATCTCTGTACACCTTTCTTCTGTTTCTCAGTCACGACACAGCAATGCCTCACTCAAAGCCGAACCAACGTAGTCTCGGGAAGCTGGAAGCACTCCTGCCTACGGAAAATAGTAAAAAATCCATCTTTTCTTTTTTTTTTTCTTCTTTTTTTTCAGTTTTGTTCTCGTGTGTGCTGTGACTGGTCCGCACAAGGCACTTTCTTTATCATGCAGGTCGACAGCTTAGTGTCGTCAGGCGTTCATTCAGACTGCATAGCGGCGGTCGAGAAACTTGCCGACGGCCAGCGGCAGCGGGTCATTTATGCAATAACGCCCACGTACACACGTCCTGTTCAAGAAGCCGAACTGACGCGGCTTTCTCATACATTTCGTCTGGTAAGTCGCTGAACACGTTAATCTCAGCTTTATGCGTCGGCGCAAGGAAAACAAATCGAACGCCAGTTTTTGTTGGGCTGGTACTAGCTAATTCTGTTTTGATCCAAGTGACAACGCCTAGTGGCACGTAGAACGGAATACGTACTACTCTAAACTGAGTGGCAGCACTTCACGTACTCGGTGCACATGATTTTTTTTCCACTGTGACCAAGAATGTGCGTGAAGGCCATGTAGGAAAATCAAGCAACATAAAGATCAAATCCTAGTGGACTCAATAATTGAATATCAAATGCTTTAGACTCGGGCTGAAGAACTCCACTTCTGTTTCTCAATCGTGTCTTCCTCAGGTCCCGTACTTGCACTGGATCGTTGTAGAAGACTCAACTGTCCGAACAGCTTTGGTGTCAGACTTATTAGCTCGTTGCGGTGTGGCCTTCACCCATCTGTATGCTGCTACACCAGCTGATCGCAAGCTGAAGCCTGAAGACCCCAGCTGGCTTCTTCCAAAGGGCGTCCTCCAGAGAAATGAAGGCCTACGCTGGCTTCGAACCAATGCAGAGCATCTGGATCCCAATGGCATAGTCTACTTCGCTGATGATGACAACACTTATGATCTACGTCTGTTTGACGAGGTAGACATTATAAAATTTTGTGGAGATCACATTTGCAAATGATTTGCACTCCCTTTAAGGTTTCCTAATGCATGGAATGCGGCAACTATGTTCCTAAAATTTGACTTGTCATGCTAGCAAGTCAGTGTTTGAAGGTGGCAGGATACTTTGGCTGGCAAAAATGAGCTTGGACTTACATATAGACTTACAATTTTTCAAAGAAATAGAGCTGTGCAACTGTGGAACTTGACCTCACACCGAGCAGGTGTGAGGTCAAGGCATTTTATACTTCTTTGACATCTTTGTCAAATTTCCATACCCTAATCCCCCTCAACCTTGTAAACATAGTGCACCTCTAGACACATGCACAAATGCCAAGGGAGAGATGCATGAGCTCTGTTCTGACAGTAACAATGGCAAACCAATTGACCCAACAATACCTCCTCTGCAATCCCTTGTGTTCACCTTGAATTGCTAGTTTCTGTTTGGTGGCAGAGACTTGCAAGTAACACACAATTCATTGCGATTTATTCTGCACACTTTACCTTATGCTCATTGTTAGTTTCCATTACGTAGCTCCCAAAGTGGCTAACAATATTTTTGCATGCATGTAGTCACATCCTGCAAGTTTTAGAAGTGATACATCCTGCTTTGAGAGCCCTTCTGGCCCCAATTCTATGTAGATAGGTGAAGCATGAAATTTTCATTGCTTTATACAATATAATGTAAACGAACTGATGTTTTGCAGATGCGAAAGACTGTCAAAGTGTCTGTTTGGCCTGTGGGTTTGGTTGGAGGCTTGATGGTTGAGCGGCCAATTGTTAGAGACAGTCATGTTGTCGGCTGGAACGCTGTCTGGAAACCATACAGGTGAGAACAGCCACACTTCTCTCCACAAATAAAAGAAACAAATGTTTCATGTCTGTATGGCCGGATTACTTACTCCAAGTTATGAGCCTTTACATAAGCTAACACCACAGGACTGCCATCATAAACTAGCTATATCAGTAGCAGCTCTAACTCCTGCACCGCATTATAAAAGCACAGAACAAGTTATGCCTGACATTCCATGCTTACAGTGCCCCTGCTTTTTTTTTTCTTTTTTTTCCAGGCGTTATCCCCTGGACATGGCAGGTTTCGCCGTGTCCCTGCGGCTACTTCTTGACAACCCTGACGCCCAGTTTCGACTTCGGCTTCCCCGTGGTCAGCAGGAATCTTACTTGCTGAAGCAGCTTCTGTCTGGGCCAGAGGAGTTGGAGCCTCGTGCTGGAAACTGCACTCAAGTTCTTGTGTGGCACACTCGCACCGAGAAGCCCAAGCTAGATCAGGGACGCCCCAGCAAGGCTGGAAACATGAAACAACCAAAGCAAGTCGCTGCAAAGCCACGCCTCCAGGCGTAGGTGCCTTGTGAAGCGACTGATGTTTGTGTGTGTTAAAACAGTGCAGCACGGGACACTTGGTTGCCATGCCAGCAAGCGCCTGTGCTCAACATATGCTTGGACTACAGTTATGCTCGATTATTTAGGCAACAGACCCTTCCGCTTTCGTGCAAAGAGCCATAACATTGCTCCACTGTTGCGATGAGCACCTGGAGTGGTAATCTAGGTCAATCACTTTTGGGCTACGTTCACTTTCATGATTTTTTTCGTGGCTTGGCATCAGACATTAGTGTGTGCAAGGAATATCATTCTTTGCACTGTGCCAGCATGCCCAGAACTGTGCGAGATACTGTTGCCCTCGGATGCTGACGTGCTAGTGCTGAGTAATTTGGCCATACCCACAAAAGTAATTGACCGAGAATACAGCCCTTGTTTGTGCAATGGTGCTCCTGCCGCCCATTTAGTCAGCATATACGTACAATGACGCAAGCAATGCTGATGAAGTGTTTGTCCAAGGGCAAGTTTTCTTTTGCTTCTTTTTTTTGCATCTCATTTGGCTTGTTTAGATAATGATTACTAGTCCAATTAAGCTTTTTTTTTATCTCTGAAGGTCACAGATTGAGAATATGGCTTTGCTTTAGATACTTTATCTACACCTGCCCACAAACGTTTTCAGAATGTGAAAGTTTCAGAGCAGCTCAGTGACTTCAAGGCCTAAACACCTAGAGCCAGAAGTTTGGATGTGCACTGGCTTACTCTGAACTATAGCCATGAGAGTTTCAAACACACACACACTGTTCTAGAGTCGTACCATTTGTGGCGCTTCCCATGGCTATATTATTTCGATAGGGGCGAAATGTGAAAAACACCTGTTTACTGCGCATTGGGCGCACGTTGAGGAACCCCAGATGGTCCAATTATTCCGAAGTCCTTCACTACAGCGCGCCTCATAATCAGATCTGGTTTTGGCACGTAGAACCCCAGAATTAATTATACGTGCCTATTGCCCAAGTTCACAAAGGCCCGCCAATTGTCAAAACACCTGGGACCAAAAGTATCTGAAAACTGCTGTGCTACTTCATTGAGCACTACAAGAAAGAGGAGCCCTAAAAGTCCACTGTAATCAAAATGAAATCATCTTCCCACTTAACTTTTTTGAAAAGTTGGGCTTCCCATTTCAAGGAACTTATGGTGGTAACAGACAGTGCTGACGAAGCACTCTAGCAAACTTTCACTTTATCACTAGTCACGTGCCAGTCAACTAAACGCTGAGGATTGGCCTCCAAGTATGCTCCGAGTTACAAGCTGGTGTGATTGAAGAACTGTGGTGTAAGCTGTCATCACCAGCTCCTATGGGTGTCAATGCAATTATTGGCCCAAGTGCTTCCATCTCAGTATGACTGCTTCTAAAAATACCATGAGAATGTTGGCATCACTATTGAGAAATGCTGACGCTAGTTCACTTTTCTGGGACTCTCAAGGTACTGGCAGTATCCAGCCAACATGATCATTACTAAACATTCTACACACTGTTTCAATGCATGTGAAAGGTGTGGATGGCTTGTGCCAATAGTGCTTGTTGCTTAGTAGAGTCAAGGAACCAGCCAGCGGTGTTGTGCCAAAAGTTTCATGTGCTTAATATATATCAGCTTAAGCCTTGTGTTCTTTGTTCTTCTCCAATGTTTTCTTGTACGACATATCGAACAAGAGCAAAGGCATTATCTTGCATGTGGCTACACAAAGCTCGCAGCCAGCGGAAAGGAAGATCCACACACTCAAAAAAAGATGTATCCCATTTACATTAAATTTGCATTTCTCTCTGGCACATATAAATATGTGCCAGCAATGCATTCTACATTAATTGTAATTTCAGCTAGCAAAGATGCTTTTTGCTCCTATTTATGTCACTCAGCACTATTACACTGACAGCTAGACATAGACTTCACATTTACGGTACACACTGACAGTGATGTATTGACTGGCTTTATTATCAAGAGAATTACACCATTGGTTCAAGCAACAGCAAGACAATTCTGAGATGACTAATTTCCACACTTTCAATGGATGGCTCGGTCACTTCATAAAACCAACATTTGTGTGGACAGTATAAAGACAGTATAATGTGTTTACTGTCACAGCAGGCCATTTCTACAACAACAATGTCTCTGCAGTAAACGAGGCCACAACCGGAGTCACCATCCACGATGGCAAAAGGCCACATGCATGCAGGCACTGGTTGCCAAAGGGTGGAGCACCAGCTTCCTTGGGCTGTGAACACAACTTCACGCACAAAGCCACTACGATGAACTTCACGTAAACCTAGTCGTCCGTTATTTCAAGTGGCTGCTTGGTTATGAGCAGTCCTTTGTCATACAGCAGGCTTGCCAGTTCAAGCCTGTCAAGTGGGTTATCCAGAGGGAGGTCGTCCACCTTGAGATACCCAGGGTAAGCATGCAAAAGTGCCTCCACGGCAGGTGCTTGATCCTCTTCCAAGAGAATCCACTGTGGATCACGCCCCTTGTATCTTCGGCTGTTGTCGAAAGAGTGGTACAGGCGCACATCCTGCTCTTCTACAACGAGCCTGGAGGTATCAGCATGCCATCATCAGTCAAATTAAGGACTACTAATTGCAAATGTTTTCACTTGTGGTTAGTGATTAGAATCACATAGTGCGTGTGTGTTGGCAAAGTAACTGCAGCAAAGTTGTCAGTCTGGTCACTGCACCGCCTTTAAAATTTAACAGCATTTGCATATCACAGTAACAGATGATGAAGATGTCCTATAGTGTGTTTAACAACGCCTGGTAAGGTAGACACTATCTGCACAACTCCTATCAAAAGTGAAGCCACTGTGTACATGATTACAGCTACGCCAGATATGTCTAGTTGGCCTCCTGTTCACCGGCAATGTTCAAAAACTCTGGAGGCGGAGGTGAGCTCTCGTCATCATTACCACCCCGTACTCTGGTAGACAGCCAAAGACGCAACGCATCGCATGCAGGAGTTGGCCAAACTCAATTCGTTTGACGAGAGCTATACACTTAGTCATTCTACATAATAGGCCGTTTTGTCGTCTCAACTTGGCAATTTGCTTGCCTTCTCTATGTGCTAGAGTGAAGCATTGGCGAATGAAGCTAAATGCATGGTCCAATATAGCTGGACATTTACATCAGTAGCAGCTTGAGAATCATGATGTCTATGTTCTGCATAGTCTTCAATATCTGCTTCTTGAATGCAATGCCAAAAATATGCAGAATGTGCGAACGCTTGGATCATGATATAATAAAGAGCCCTCAGAAAGTACAGCACACATGAGCTGCCTCACAATTTCCTCATAATTGCCTCATAATTCAAAAGACCTACCTGACTGCATTCCTGCGAGCGAGCCGCACTTGGACATCCGGATCCAGCTCCTGTACATTCACAACTTGGCCAGAGTGCCAGTGTTCACCAGTGTGAACACTACGCCTACGTTCCTCTGCACAGTTCAAAAAAAAAAAATCCTCAGTAATTGCTTACACTTCAAAATTTTAATAGCAATCATCACTCTGTGGATCACAAACTGGCCCTTGGTCTGTCATCAAAAAACGATTCATTAAAAAAAAGAATCCTCATTAAACTTAAATTATTGAGACTTAACATCTTAAAGCAACTGGCAGGTTATGAGGGATGCCACAGTGGGAGCCTTCAAATTAATTCGGCCACTTGGAGGTTGTTTAACACACATCCAATGCACTGTACGTGAGCGTTTTCACATTCAAGCCTCGTCGGAATGCAATCGCAGTAGCAGGGAATTGATCCCACAGCCTCTCCTTCAGCAGCAGAGTAATATAGACACTGCACCATCATGGCAAGCCAAATGTCAAAAGGTTTAACACAAGGGTAAATGTTAGAAAATTTCGTGCAACAGAAGCAGCTGCTGCACGTGCTTTCTTGAAAGTCAACTCTGACTGGGATGCAGAAGTGTTGCCAGCTATAAAGAACATTAATATTTGCATTGCTGGAATTGGCCTTGTTTTACAGTCCCAGGAAATAAAAGAGCCTCTGCCTTTACAGCAGGTGGGTTCTGCCATTTGTCATCTGCTTGTTCTAGAAATGGGTGCTTTCATTCATTGTATGATTTAATTTAAAAAACATTTTAAAAGCCTCATGTCGCATTGCGTGACGCAGTTGCAGGTGACTGTTCGCCAGTCAAACTGCAAATATTTACTGTGGTGACTGTAGTGTAGCGTACGTCTTGACCACAGTGAAAGACACAGAGACCATGCTACAGCAGATGTGCCTGGAACAGATCGAGAAGGGCACGTGCCTTTTCACAATCCAATTTTTGATCTTCTGCTCTTGTAATTGCTTCCTATTGAATGGTCCAGACTCGCTGGCACACATCCACACAGTTACCCTATAGACGGGCTGCAGGAGCTCTCTAGCCATTTCCAAGCAAGCTCTGGTTCCTTTCACTTTTAGTTTTCTCTCAAGCAGACAGCTCTTACTGAAAATACTTTTGCTAAAATGTACTAAAATGTAGGCATTTTAAAACGAGACACAATGTTGAAAAATGTCATTTCATATTTGCTTTCACTTATGCTTTATGCTCTTCACAATTTCCAAGTAAGGCTTTGGCCACAGCAAACTTTGAAAGCCTGGAATCAAGCATTACCAGGTGTTTTTTTGCAAATAATCATGCACAACCTAGCCAAAAATAAGACTTGCCCTGATGAAGAGAAGCCCTTCTATTGAAAGGTTTGTGCTTGGCGACATCATCTATTCGACCACTGTTGATCATTTTAAGTCACCATGTTCCTGTGGCCATCTGTCCTGTCTAAGTTGTTAAAAAGTAGCTTTAGAGGCCTGCCTGTGCAAGATGCTGCAGCAGGAATTGGATGCTCACCCTGTGAAAGGAGCGGCGGCAGCGCTTCGTGCAGGTGAGCTTTGCCACATTGGTCAACAGCTGCGTCAACAGGACAATAGTTTACCAACTTCTCCACCAGGTGTCGCACTTTTCCCAAGAAGGCTTCACGTGCATCGCTCACCTGCACAAGTTAAAGAAAATGTACATTACCATAACTCCCATTCGTATCCAGACAGCTTCAAGACCTTCGCATAGGGTAGATACTGCAAGAGAACTAGCATCACTGGCTTGCGATGTCACGCTAGTCAAACACAACTCCAATCATCTCTTGAACTGTCACCTTCTCTATACTTCTCTGAAGCTGCAGCTACCACAACTACCCACCAGCTGTGATACAACATTGCTGTGCCAACTGGCTGGATGCACCGTTTTTTTCGCATCTGAATAGAGAGCACACATCCATGAAACAGTTGCAGGTGTGTGGAGGTACTTGAACAGTTTCTCTGCATCTGTCTCTGCTACAACGACCAGTACCTACTCTGTACCATGTTAGATCAGTTGGACTCGGGAACACTCTTCGTGACAAGGGCACCTGAACTGTGGCCATGTTTGTCACAAGCTCGTAAAGCAACATGTGCACTGCTGCAGTTTCTAAAGTTGAAAGACTTCACTGACCAGATGTTGAATATAACTGCGTTCGATAACCTGGACTCAAGAACATTCCTGGTGACAAAGGTGGCTACAAGCGACATGTGCATTGTTGCAGTTGCTAAATCCGAAAGATTTCATTCACCAAAGGCTTAAGATCATTCCATTAGGTAACATGAAATCAAAAACATTTGTGGTGACAAAGGTGGCTACATGCTACATGGCTACATGCACGACCAGCTCAAAAGTGACATGCACATTGCTACAGTTGTTAAAGTAGACAGCGTTCAGCTACCAGTTGTAATTTTGATGTACAGAACAGAACAAGAACATAACCAGTATTCTAGCTCCTTTCTTGTTTCTTTTGCGTCACATACAAAACAACATCGATAGATGCTGTCTTGTATGTCGCAGCTCCATTTGCAGGAGAAAGCGAAAGCATGTCTACACTGAAGTATATTACCACCATTTTATTGTGCTGTAAGTAACTTCACAAAACAAATTCATTCTGCCTTATGGGTACTGTTTATAACACCTGTTTCATTCAACATTCTTTTCATTCAAGCAAGGCTGGGACCACTTATTGGCACATGCATAGGCAAGTGTGAGGCAGAGTCTTTTTAAAAAGACTACAAATGTCACATGCACGGAATAAGCCGGTTCACTGATGTGCACCAATGCACCCCACTTTTGTCTTTGAGTGCTAGAGAAAGATTTTGTCACTGCAACAAAACATTATGAAAATATATTCTTGTCATATGATCTAGCAAGACAAAGGTGGTCATTATTTTCCTCCCCCCCACTTGTAATAATCGGAATATTGTTACTCAACCTAAATTAATTGTATGTGTCTAGCTCAGTGAATACATTTGCCCCCCCCCACCCCCCACCCCAAGTTGCCTGCCAGTTCTTAACCGTCATTTGCGCTTTCATATTTACACTCCCAGTATTTTTCAATGCTTGCTTTGGTAAATCTACTACAATCAGAACAATTCAACAAACACCTTCAGTGATAAAAGAAACATGGAAATTGTGATTGAAATACTAGTATTCAAAAAGAATTCAAAGCATTCAACACCACCTTGTCACAAGTACTGCAGCTTTACAAGCTTTGCTAATCTCCGGGTGCTAAGGAGACAGCCATTTTGTGTACTCGGAAATTGGCAGTTGTATTCTCTCCTTCCAGGCATTGGGAGCTAAGTAAGAATTTTAATCTGCCTTGAGTTTACCAGTGTGTTACCAGTCTGTTGCTTGTAATTTGGCAATATTCAGCTATGATACTCTAAGCTACACCTTCTGTGCACTGTGCATGGCAACATTTGAACAGCTGTAATGCAGCACACGCAGTTAATTCTACAAACACTGCAAGAAAGACAAATACGCATTTGTCCTACGCAATGTGCAGTACACTTGCTGTGACAGCTCTAGGTTTGATGGCCTAAATATGTGCCCTTTCACTTACACCTTTGTTTACTTCCATTTTGCACAGGAAGACTGTGGTCATTGAGGTGAAAAGCATATGGCTTTAAATCTAAAATTAAAATTTTTTGGCTTTACACCCCAAAACATGGCTATGAGAGGTACCGTAATGGTAACCTCTGAATTTGTTTCGACTACGTGGCATTCTTGGCACGCTTAAGATGTACTCAAAGCCCTAGCGGATTAGTTATGAAACGTTTTGGAAGGGACGCGCGCGCGGCTACGCAGCCAGATATCGGGAAAAGCTACCCCGCAAAAAAAAATAGCATGGACGCTCAATGCAGCGAACACTTGTGCCGTGTACCGCGTTGAAACTCTGCTGGTAGCTCGACGTCGGTGTGGTGCCAGAAAAGCGCGTAGGACCAAATGGCCAGGGCTTCGTAGTTGCTGCCTTGCATTGACAGCTGTCAAAATTATCGATAAACCCCTGCATTACAATTGGGCGACACTTAAAAAACATGTTGCTGACGCAGTCTCCTTACAGCGTCGGCCCACTGTTGCTGGTGGTGGCAGTGCGTGCCTGGCTTCATGTACTCTATTAAGGCATGGTAACAGTGCGCTGATACGAGACTGACAAGGCGCTGACGCCGACGATTGGCCGACAATTCAGCATAGTGTCACTGAGACCATTTGATCATAATAGGCCAACAACGACACAACCGAAGGGTGCGAGTTGTCATATAGTGCGACGGGCTTTCTTGTCAATGGCACCGACAAAATCAGCGTGCCGACCATGATAGCTAGATTGAACACAACGCCATCAGCCATTGAACCGACAACACGATAGCTGCAGCTCATTCACTTATAAATATAATTATTCGCACTCAAAATGGGTCGATATGTCTTCGAAGTTGAAATGCACGAGCTTCAGTCCTCTCATGCCGTGCACGTGAAGTTTGAGTCAATGTTGATCCTGTTTAGCGAGATTTGGGTTAGGCTTGACCCCGTCGAGTTCGTGCAGCCGCTACCTATGGAGCTGAACTTAAAAAATAAGCAGTCAGGACGAAGGAAACTGCTCTTATAGTTAAGTTGTGGCCCTACAGCGATTTGATAACTACGTACACAATAAGCGGCAAGCGGCGGCACAGCGCTGTGCCGGCATCTTGTACTTTGGTCACCGTTCCCGAACGCCGCCGGTCGCATTCCCATAGATGGTGGGCGTGCGTGTGTTGTTATACTGACACATTTCTTAGTTCTAGAGAAGCACTGTTTACCTCTGCGTCAAACGGGAAAGAAGAGAATAATCATTCGGTACAGCAGCATAAGCTCGCTCAGTTGCTAACGGTGTCAGCGATGGCATCCGCGGTTTCGCAAGAGAACTACACGGCCTATAAGTTGGGGCTTATGCCGAGCACAGTTGTCTCTAATAATCCTTTATAGCACATGCAAACTGTAAATATGATGAAGTTAAACAAGAGCAAGAATCAGTAAGTAGTAACAGCCCGCAATATATATGTGTCTGGATCACAGTTGCAGTTAAGTGACTCGGCCGCTCATATTGACTCGTCTCAGGGAGGAACAATGCGGCTCACATGCGCAGATATCTACGTTTTGAGATTATTTCACATCAGCGATGCACTGTTTCTACAATATCCGAAGCTAACAGCGATCTGAAGCTGTAGATGTAAACAAATGCACCGCTCTGGCAAATCCTACGTGGAAGGCTGCGCTCGAAGGCTTCTTGAATATGCGAAATGTTTAGTGAATGTGTAAAAGGAATGCAAAAAGTGATGTGCAATCGCAGGCATCAGAGATAACGAACTCTAAGACAACCACGTCAGCAGACGGAACTCGGCGCGCCTTCATTGGCCGCGCTGTTACCACAACAGCGCACTCGGGCCTATTTACCCACTGTAGTCGATGGGTGAACGACATGCTGCCCCGGAGAAACCATTAATAATTAATCGCAATCCACGAGACGCACAACCGACGCGCAATCAACATGGGCGCAGGTACACAAATCAACCAGCGAAATCCCCAACACACTCCCAAAACGTTTCCAGCGGCATGCGTCAGAGGGCAGCACAGGAACATGAAAGAGGCGGATTGTATCAGTTCCCGATTCTCAACCTGCAATACAGCAGTTTTCATGGAAATAGCAGCAAATTGCTCACTTGAAAACGTAGTAGATTTCATGCTGCAAGGCCCTGTTTCAAGTTGCACACACACTATTTAACAACGAGCAAGCAGACAAACATTACAAACCACATCTGCATTGGCCACGCCCATGTAGTTGAGGTAACCTCTTGGTAGAGATTTCCTGTACTCTACATCTTCCTCCATGGCCAGTTGCAATGCTTGGGGGATCATCTGAAAGAGAAATATTGAAACAATTATGAAAAATAACAGAATGCCAACCAGAGGTGCCTGAAATAGTAGATTACTGAAACAATTAAGCTCATTGTTTCAAGCCTTTTGATATAGTGAAAAAGGCAGCTGGAAACATATAACCCCTCAATGATCACACACTGCTATGATCACTGTCTTTAATTTTTCTTTTCTTTCCTCAAATGCAGTATAAAGGAGGCTATATTATAGGCGCACGCATGGTAACTGCAAGCCAGCGCCACGCACAGCATTGCTTGAGTGAAAAAGGCAGACAGAAACATTTCCAAGATATGTGAGAACTTGTACCAAACTAATTAAACTAACCGCACAAAGGTAAAGCATTTAAATGCAAGAGAAGAGAAAGGACGAAATACGGCACTGTATCAATAGAACAAAGGAAATCATTGAAACATCCGAGATGATACGTTGCGACACCAAATGCTTCACCAATTGCTCTATCTGAGAAAAAGCTTTCAAACTTGGAATGCAGAATGTCCATAAATATCATAGCATGCATATCGTATTGGCTTTGCCAACTTCTTTTTTTGGTGCCTTTTGTGTATATTTTGTTCATATCACTTCCGTTTTCTATTTTCTATTTTTTCATCTCAAGCATTTCATTTTGTTAAATTTTTTGTAGCTGCCCGTGAGTTGTGTAAAAGCATCCGTGTCAAAAAGAATGAACTAGTTGGAAGTCAACATTGTGTTTCATCCCCTTATATTCTCTGGTGTCCAAGATTTACTTTCACACTGTTAGTTTAATTATGACCAGCCAACTACTAGCCCAGGCTTGCACCCTATTTTACCAAACTGCACACATTACGACACCAAATCATCTTTTCTTGCATCTTTTCCATCTCGCCTTGGCTTGTTTCCTGCCACTAAAATGACAGGGACGATGGCCATATATTCATATACCTGCACAAAGTATCTAATGTCTTTTGATGGGCTACATAGGTTGTCCGATTAATGTTTATTCAAGCAAGCAGGCTTCCAGCAAAGTACTGACAGTTGAAAACTATTTTGCACACACACAGTAAAACTTTATAGACAGGCAAAGCAGACACGTACACACGCAGCACCCTGTGGGTGTCTGCCTCGCTTGCCTCGTCTTTTGTGCTATTCCTTGCAAAGATGTTGCCGTACCAACTAGCTCGAATTTAGATCTTAGTAAACTGTAAATCATGTGTTCTGGGTGAAAGGCATGAGTAGCAATCACCTTTTGCAAATACATAAGTAAAGACGTACTGTTCACCAAAAGTGGTGGTTTTCCAGCTAGATGCTATGCATACAGCTGGTTCGAGACCTATCCATATTAATCAACAAAAACAGTGAAGCCAGCGATACAGCAAAACCTAGACATAACGAAAATGGATATAACAAATTATCGTGTACAACGAAGTAAATTAAAAATTTGGTTGGCCACGCTTTGTTTTAATGGGCTGACCTACGGCTATAACGACATCAAAACTACAAGATCCAACGCAACATCAGATATAGCGAAACAAATATTTGCTCCATTGTACTGTGTGGTTCAAAACATGTTTCTTGGGAGGCAGGCAATTTTGGGGGGACATGGCTGCTTCGCATGAATCAGAACTGAACATGTTGGAATCTATGAGCAACAGCATTCCTGGCATTTACAAAATACGTAGCATGCTTGGCACTGTGCGAAAAGCACTATCGCCCATAGGTTCTAACCTGCCGCGGTTGCTTAGTGGCTATGGTGTTGAGCTGCTAAGCACGAAGTCATGGGATTAAATCCCGGCCACGGCGGCCGCATTCCGATGGGGGCAAAATGCGAAAACACCCGTGTACTTAGATTTAGGTGAACGTTAAAAGAACCCCAGGTGGTCAAACATTCTGGAGTCCCCCCCACTATGGCACGCCTCATAATCAGAACGTGGTTTTGGCACGTAAAACCCCATAATTTTATATTTTTTTTTACACTTCCGGTGCCAAGCCATCAAAATCTCACAAAAGTGATCTTATCGGCGAAAGGAACTGACCAAGAAAACGGCCCCGTGGTACCGTAAACTAGAATATACAGGCAGCGTGCCAACCGACGCATGCCGCATCTTGACACACAGAGTGGTGTGCATGGCAGAGCGTTGCTGCCCACTAATGAACATGTCTAGCAAGCGGTAGCTCCAAACACGGCCTGTCTGGATGTGCGCTCCAGACCAGCCATGCTTCAGTGCACAACACGCTTCACCACTATGCACCTTCAATAATCAGCGACTGCAATCATGTCTTTTTCTTTTTTTTAAATAAAATAACATTTCCAGGTGAGCTAGCATTCCACGTCATGCATCAGAGTCTTATTCGCATGCAATTGATCAGTTGGTGGGCGGGAGTGATTTTTTCTGGGCTCTTGACGTGGCTGACACGCTGCCATATAGCTGGGAGCAACCACACGGTCCAAGTGGTCCGACCTCCACATGACCGAGTGGCCGACCTCAGCAATAAAGGCAGCACAGCACCACGGGAATGCCATCACTTGTTAACATCAACGAGTCTGTTGCTATGCACGCGAAAAGTTTTGGAAGTCATTTTATCTCAGAAAGTGAACGACCGAGAATGCCACCCTTCCCTGGGTGGCTTACAAGGCAGACGAACAGTGTCACGCTTGGATTTCTCTCATGTGGACGCAATGTCGAATTTTTGCTTTAATCTTTATTAATATGTATGTACTTTTATAAGTAATTATCAAATATAACCAAGTAGCTTTAGTGGAAGCTGCGACTTCGTTATAAGTTACAACGAGGTGAGACTGTATGAGGCAACAAGTGGGCAGTTATTTGCTGCGAAGAAACTATGCATTGGAACATACCCTTTCAAAAAGGTCACCCCACGTGTTCCGTTGGCATGTAGAGAGTGTTAGGTGCAAGGAATGGACGTCATCAGGGGTGTAGGCCTGCGAAGACAGCAATCAAAGACACAATGCAATGCTGCAACATTATGCACCATTTAAGTGTCGACAAAAACTAAGACACTCGGCCACTAGTAAACAATGTTGCTCAAACATTGGTTACAACAGATAGTTGGTTGAGAATTGTCGAGCTTCTCCCTCCTACATTTTGTCCCAATGACAAAAATACTATTTTGTGGTTTGCATGAGTCACTCTGAAAGAGCAAGTATTTTTCTCTCTAGCAGAACTTTTTCACTATTTCGGTCGCTACAAGTATACTGCACCAAGCACACACACAAAGTTACCGAATTGACAAATCAACACAACAAACATGTTTAAAGGGACACTAAGGCGAAACAATAAATCAGTTTAGACTAATGAAGCATTGTTTGAGAACACTGCAGGCAGTCATTTCAAAAAAATAGTTTGATTATTACATGAGAAAATGAAGGTCCAAGTATCAGTATTTGAATTTCCCGCTGAAACCCCAGTGCCGGTACGTCAGTTTGACGTCAGGGATTCCAAAGTATGCTTTCGCATTTGGGCCGCGTTGGCTGAATAAAGGTTCCCGAAACTTGGCACGTTTAATATTTGGTTCCTTTAGAACACAATCTAGTTAATCTGTGCCGCTATATATAATTAGTAGGCCCTAGAAGATGCCATCAAAATCCAAGATGTCACAGCCACCAGGTGCGGGAACTTAAGTAGGCGCCGCCACCCGTATTTCGTTCTTGCGCTTTTTCTGGCTTACCAAACGTCTTATCGTTGCAAGAGTGGTGTTTTTGGTGTTGTAGAACGGTAATTTACTGATGCAGAAGAAATCATTTTTCACTTTAGTGTCCCTTTAATGTGTATAAGAATGAACCCATGTTGCATACAGTATTTTCATAGTGTGGCACCAGAGCTTGACAGGTCCCTGTACCTGGTGTATGATTCCACGAGGAAAATAGAGCAAATCTCCTGGCTCCAAGACAGCCTCTAAGATTGGCTCCCCCACTTCTTCAGGAGAGAAATTTTCTGAAATTAAATCAATCACAAAACAAGAAAGTTAAATAGTGAACAGTTAGTGAAACAGCATTAGTACATGATTACTTTTGACAGTCGAAACCAAGCTATGTTAATAGCATGAAGCCATGATTACACAGCGGAAGCTGTTATTAATCCTATGAAGCAATAAACAAACAAGGTAAAAGACGCTTCGACAATGCCACATGAGCTGAAGTCATACTCTCTGACATCACCACTGACGATTTGTTGTTGGCCAACTTACTGGTGACTGCATAAAGAGGTGTGCTTGGTAATGAGAAGCATGTCCGTTTGCATGAAGATGTGTGCATTACGCTGCCAGACGAAATGACAAGGGCATAGATGATCTGTACAAGTTTGGTGCGAGTTCTCCTAAAATGTTGTGAAAACTTATTTGAGTGAGATGATGAAAATAGCAGTTTCTGCGCAGACTTAGTACAAGATACAAATGTGCGTAGCATATTTCTTTGCTAACTAAAGGCATGCATTAAGCCTTTGTTTGTATTTTTTTCTTTTATTCGATAATTTGATATTTGGACTACAGTCAAACCTCGTTTAGCAAAGGTGCATCGGACACGAAAGCACCTTCGTTATATGCGCCATTCGTTATAGGCGTATATTCGTTACATGCCAATGTCGGCAAGAAAGATTTAGGATTTACTTTGTTATATCCAATAATTTGTTATGTCCGTGTTTGTTATATAGACGTTCAACTATATTCATACATTTCCTCCCGTCCCATAAAACCAAACTAACTTCTGAAAGGGCCACTTAACAGGGCTCCAATCCATCAACGCTTTCTTTCCATTGCACAAAAAAATTCCATGCACAAAAAAAATCTGTAGCAAAATGGGTGTGCACTTGCCGCTTGAGAATCGTGGGAGCTCTTCAGAAGGGTCCCTGTTAAATAAACAAATAGCCACCACTGATGAATGAAATCACTGGATTAGTGACGAACCTAGTGAGCAGAGGAAACAGCACAATAATGCTGGTACGACAAGTGGGGGTCAAACCTTGGAGCATAAAGGCGCCAACACTTTCGGCCTTCCAGCTGAACAACAAAGGCCTCAATGTCATCGTAGTGGGGAGCAAATCCTTGGGATCCGGCTGGAGTCAGGTACCTAGGGAACAAGTAATGGCAGGGGAGCAAGAAAAACCAGTAGCTATAGCATAAGACAGTCTGGAGTTACGGTCAGCCATACATCAAGTGCATTCAAGAGCTAAGGTTCGCAAGCATAAAAAAAGAGCTTGTAAATACTTTTACAGCGAAGCTACTAAGAGGAGTTCCTCAGCCGTTTTTATGCAGCTGCGAAGGTCAGCGTGCAGATACGTGCTCGGTATCAAAAGTCAATAAAAAAACAGCCATATTCACGAATGTTTACTTCGAGACGTAATTCAATCAATCAATCAATCAATCAGAATTTATTATTAGAAGTTGGGTCGCATAACAAGAATTTAGTATGCAGAAGGAGGTCCCAATTATCAATGATTATAAAAACAAAAGTTGCATTGTGCATACCATGTTCAAATAGACATTGGCACGGCTTTTTGTAGCCAGTAACTAGTAATTTTTGTTTCTCCCATCGTGTTTCATTGGCTCCACGTTGGTGGTCAGCTAAGAGTTTGTACAGATGTGGCCAAAAGGCATGGTGCCGTAACGCCCCCTCGATGGGAGTCGTCACTAAGAAGAGCCAGCAAAAAAGGCTTGAGGACTTTCAAAGGCTTTGAGAACAGTCTTATACAAACATCTCTGTTGTCTTTGATTAATCAGTTGCTAGATCGGCATATATGTGCAAAGGCTTAGATTTTGATAAAACTTGTAAGTTTGAATAAAGAGATGTTTTCCGGGAGTGTATAAATTTTTTTTATTAATGAGAATGCTTGCCGGTCACCACCTCAGAATATATTCGTTTTCGGAAATGCATGAGGAAACAAACAAACAAAAAGCACAGAGAATGCCAAGTCGCGTCTCCCAACAATAATATCTGCAAAAATGGTCAAGGTAGGCAACAGCTGACTATGCTGACAATGTACATCGAAAATGAGCCAAATAATTTGAAAGATACCGCTTGATGAGCCCACCTACAAAACCTCTGGAGCAAGAAAAGCTGCATAACATTCTGCAAAACCAGCATTCCACTGCCGGAAACATCAACTCTCCTACACTACAACTTCATGTCTGACAAAATTATAGTGTAAGTGCTTGATGTTCTGATCTTGTTTGAAAAATGGTTGTACCTCAAGTATGCACTGCAGGCCATTACTACCAAACTAGATGTCACAAAGCACCCACAGCAGCACCACACTGTAGCAACACATTAACTCACGTCACACTGTTTGCACAGCATGTCGTCAGCACTCATTATCACACGAGAGGAAAATGGGAAAACATGCTTGTCTGAAGTGCGTCGTTTCGTAAGTTTATCACATCCATTTCTGCTGCTTTAGCCAACCTACATGTATACAAAAGCGATACCCCTAAAAATTGTTGAAATAAAATCTTTCACCACCGGACACCTGCCAATCTCTGAATAAAGGGGGGGAAAAGATAGTCATAAAAACAGCCAATGACATTAACATTTATGCACACTGCACCTGCTGTGGCTCTTGAACAAAATGACTGACTGCTCTGCCACTCTGAATGTTTTATCTGGCCACTTCTTATAAGGTGTGTAGCACTTAAGAGAGCAGCACATACACTGCAGAAGGCCGCAGAGGGAGTGGCCACTTACATGTTCGCACCCACAAAGCTGCCAAAGAACTCTTGCAGTACAGAGCAGAGGCGCCAGACGGCACGGCTGTACGTCTGCGGATTGAGCAGGCGTACCGAGCAGCCCTTCTGAAAGGCATCCCAGACGACTGCAGCATGGGCACGTCCATCTGGGTTGTGCGTCTCTCGCTTGCCTCCCTCATAAGTGGTCAGGTCTATGTTTTCTGTGAAGAAGAGGCTCCGTTCACGAAGGATCCGGTCCAGCTGACTGCAGCTCATGAGGCCCTGGTAGAAGTCCGACTGGTGGCGCCGAACAAGCATGGGCTTTTTCTCCCACAGCTCCCTGCAGATGCGGCAGACTTGTTTACAGTCAAGGGCAAATTAAACACAAACAAGTTAGAGATAATTTGAACGTGCTCTTTCATTTCTGCTTTCGCCAATACATGTAATATCTGCACAATTTCAGCTTTTATGCCTAGTGTGGGGCCTACACCAGCTTTGGCGACTAGAAAAGCATCCTATGATAATGTAACGCATGAAGCCATCCTTGATGCCCTGGAAAATAATGGAATAGGTGGACGCATGTTTCGGTGGATTCGGAGCTATCTATTCAAAAGATCCTTCTTTGTGCACAGTGCAGATGGCCGAACTGCTGACCATTACACTTACCGTGGCGTCCCTCAGGGTGGGGTTCTTAGCCCCACTTTGTTCAACCTTGCAATCCTTGGCCTTGCCGACGTTCTACCACATACAGTAAACCTTTCCACATATGCTGACGACATATGCATATGGGCCTCGGCAGTTACACGTCTCCAGGTGCATGCACGGCTCCAAAAAGCAGTGACCCTAACATCATCGTACATGCGTGCGCAAGGCCTCAGCATTTCGACCGAGAAGTGCGCCTTAGTCGCCTTTGCCCACAAGCCCATGACCTGGTACCCCATTTCTATTGACCACCAGCCAATTTCATACGCAAAAACTCACCGATTCCTAGGCGTTATTATAGACAGAGACCTTTCATGGAGCCCCCACATCACATATTTGAAGAAGAGGCTTACTTCTATCTCCCATATACTAAGGTTTCTTGCCGGTAAAATGTGGGGCACATCCGTGGCATCTATGCTTCAACTATACAGGACGCTCTTCCTAGGATACTTGCAATACAGCACACCAGTGCTGTCCAATGCTAACAAAACTAACATCCATGTCCTACAGAGCATTCAAGGCCAAGCCCTTCGAACATGTCTGGGGCTACCTCGAAATGCTTCAACCGTGGCAACAACTGCCACCGCGAGAGACCACCCAATAAGGACCTATATAGATATCGACGCACTCCGGGCGCATGTTCGCCATATATCCAGAGTCCCTGACCACCATCTCGCTCGATTGCCTGAGAAAAGACCCAGGGCAGCGTTCTCCAGATCAATTGCGGCTAACCGGCACTCTTTGTCTTTGAGGCACTCACCCGCAACAAGAACGCCATCCCCTATGTGGTGCTTGAAGAAGCCTCCTGTCTACCTTGCTGTTCCAGGAATAGTGAAGAAAGCTAGCCTGACCACCGCGGCTCTCAAGCAGATCACATTGGAACTTCTGCATTGTTCATACGCTAACCGAATTCATGTTTACACGGATGGTTCCGTTTCAGAAAATTCTACGGGCGCCGTTGTTCTACCATCTCAATCGGTCGTCATCAAGTTTAAGACATCACACGTAACGACATCTACAGGCTCTGAACTGGCCGCTTTTCGCGCTGCTGTCGAATACATTGAAAAAGAACCGCCCAACAAATGGGCAATATTTTGTGACTCGAAAGCAGCCCTCCAGAGCTTGAGAAGTTTACGACATGGCAATTATGAACAGCTGGTGCCACAAATCAACGAAACCTGCCATTGCGCTTCTGAAAGAGGACATGATATCATATTTCAGTGGCTGCCGGGTCATTGTGGCATCGTTGGTAATCACCTCGCCGATGACGCTGCCCGACGTGCCCAGGCTGGCTCACCGACACTCCTTATACCTTTATCCAGAGTCGACGCTGCAAGAGAGCTTCGCAGTCTTGCTCGTACAATCACGTTAGGTTGCTGGCATACACCACAGAACTCTAAGTGTCGTTTACACAGCCTCGACCCATCACTGAAACTTACATTACCAGCGAAACTTCCACGACGTGACGCAACACTGCTGTGTCGGCTGTGGGTAGGAGTAGCATTCACCAACTCCTACAGCTATTGTATTGGAATGGCGGATTCACCAATGTGCGCTAAGTGCAAGTGTGAAGAGACCATCAATCACCTTCTGTGCCACTGTTCTCGCTTCGATAATCAACGCGAGACTCTCCAGTGTGCCTTAAATAGACTGGATGACAGGCCATTTACGGAAGCGAAGATCTTGGGAGCCTGGCCTCACAGTTCATTGGCCCAGAAAGCAGTTCGAGCGCTTTTTCGCTACCTGAGGGCAACAGACTTGAGTGCCCGACTATAGACATCCTACACCTAAGTTCTCTCTCTCCCTCTTTCACTCCCCATTCCCCTCCCCACGTGTAGGGTAGCAAACTGGACTCAGTCTGGGTAACCTCCCTGCCTTTCCATCCTCCCTTCTCTCTCTCTCTAGAAAAGCATTGGTGCGAGATTGTGCTCCCAAGTTTATCACTTGCGAAAGGTATTCTACTTTGGAATTTCTTGTTCATGCTTCTTCTGTCCACGACTGCTACTCGCTTGCATACATAAAAGCACTGATCCCAGCAACACTAGAAGTAAGCACTAAATTAGGCTGTGCTGATAACTTTTACAACTTCAGACCCAAAGTTTTCTTGATGGAAAAAAAAAAGTTTTCCTGATCTGACCATTCTCACACGCAAACTAATGACCATTCTCACACGCAAACTAAGGCAATGCTATCATTGCAAGGCACTCCACATATTGAAGCTCCTTTACAAATTAAGGTAGCTTTTGTGAGAGGACACCACAAAAATATTAAAAACAATTACCTTTTCCTTTTGAATGCAGTAGAATTTGTTATGGTCTAAATTACCTAGCCGGAGACGGTGTTTCTTAGAATTTGTGGTGCCACACGAAGCGGGCACAAAAATTTTAACACAGTGCCCCAACCTGCCTCACCTTCACAATGTCCTCCACCGTACTAATCTGCTGCACCTCAGGAAGCTCGTTCACTTGCTATTTCGAATTTCCAGCCTACCAACAAAGGTTCACTTTACAGTTCGCTTTCATGCCCTTTGAAGAGCTCATATGCTACAAGCATGTCAACTGATGCGTACTTTATGCTGTTTGCTCCCCACTGTGCCTTTCGAATGTATTTGCAAAAGATAATAATAAATATTTAGAACAGAACGCCGAGAAAGTTGGTGGGACTTCATGGTACAGAAAGGCAGGCATACAAGACACTGACCACAAGAATGCGAGGATGACACAAATACCGACTGTCAATTGAAAATATCCAGTGTCGGAACAGAAGGAAGACACAAAACCTATCTGTGCATGCTCAAAGAAAGGCAGTACCGACTTGGCACGCGCAGATAGGTTTTGTGTCTTCAATCTTTTACGCTACTACGTGACCTGCCAATTGACAATTGGCATTTATTTTGTTGTTCTCCTCGTGTTCATAAGACTGCCTAGCCATAACACAAACTGAATAGTTGGGTCCTTTTACGTCGATAGTTGTATGCGCTGTGCCGCGAATTTATCGTTCCAGTACTCACCTGAAGAAGCGCTCTCTTTCAACCGGCTGAATGAGCCAGTCGAAACAACGTGCGGCAGCAAGTTCACTGCCTCCCGACACGATCGACGTCGCTGCTTCCGAGCCATCGCTAGACGTGGAGCCGTTCAAGCCGTCATAAACAGCGCACTGCTCTTCTTTTCTGACCTTGCCATTTTTCTGTAAAACCGAAGCAAAAGAAATCACTGCTTTTCGCACTGCGCGCCCAGTGAACCACCTTACGAGACAAGAGAGACCACTACGCGCTTGTGGGCAAGGAGGGGGGAAGCAACAGCTCCGTTAACCTTTAATGTGACATAGAAAAGTACCTGAGGCGTATTTGAGCACCTCTTGCGACGTTGACGTTTATCTGCGAGTTTCCCGGGAGAACGGGCATCGGGACTTTTGGCAAATTTCTTGTTTGTTTTCGTTCTCGCTTCCTGCAGTAGATTGAGCAATAAACGCAGAACGTATTAATCCCCGCGCCGCAAATGGGTGGTTCAACATGAAAAATGTAATGTCATCACTAGCAATATGAAACAAATAAAATAGCACACAGAGTTCACAGTAAAAAGGATTTAGCAACATTGCGCCATGACATCTATAAGTTTGTCTCACCTTCCGCTTTTTGTACACTGCAATCGCAGATTCCACTTTTCTATTCATTTCGGGTGCGCGCAAACGAACCACGCTTTAAACACGTGCGCTAAACTAGCAGCCACGGCTGGCCACAGGGCGACGTTTGTCAAGCGGAATCGACGTCTCTTCAATTGGGAAGTATCGCAGTCGCACACGTTAGCAGTCAGTGAGCTTTAGGACGCATTCCACAACTGTTTATATAATGGCTGGGCAAGCGTCGTTCTGTAACAACACACGAACAAGTGCGACAGCGCAGTGCAGCCGGCTGCACCACAGTGCATGTTGTCAGCTACGATTTGGATCGACTTGTCTTCGTGTAAGCGGTGTAGGTGGTCAAGTCAGTGAAGTTGTTGGCGGAAACTATTTTATGCATTTCTTTCGTCCGCTTTGGTCCATGCTTGCTGGCTCCGTTTTTATTCGCATTTTAGTTTGTTACTAATTCATAGTCCTACGTTTTAACGTAGATTTAAGGTTACCAATGTGCCCGGCGAACTCGTTTAGCCCCCGCTGAACGCAAACTCCATAAGCATGCGTGCGTGTTTATCACGCGTCTTCCGTATGATTGTTGCGTCGTTCTGATGGCGATACTACGCTGCTATTCATATCGTTTTGTTGGTCCTGTGCGCTGCTGTACCTGCGTCATCCGTGCCTGCTAGAGAACCGTACCGATTTCTGCGATCATGAACTTTGCCTGCTCACCGGTTTCTTGAAAGCAAAACCAAGCCCGTGGCTGTGACATGACTTCGGTGTTCCTTTCTTCGTTACCTCCTCGATAATGTGGTTTGGGTGTTTATATTACGGTGAGTGACACAACAGCCGATTCGTCAGGATGCTCAGAATCCGTTTTTGGCAACCAACACGGATTCTTGCGTGGCCGTTCCTGCGAGTCACAGTTATTTGAACTTGTGGCCGACCTACACGACGTTATGCACCATTTAATGAGAATTGATGCCGTATTCATCGACTTTGCAAAAGCGTTCGACAAAGTTGCTCACAATCGCCTTATATTTAAACTTGGAAATCGAAACATAAACAGCAATGTCTTGAACTGGATTGTTAACTTTTTAACTAACAGACAGCAGTTCGTGTCTGCCAGTAAATTTGCCCCGCACTAACCCATGTAAAGTCTGGTGTGCCTCAGGGTTCGGCGCTCGGGCCGATCCTCTTCCTTATTTACATTAATGACATAAGCGGCAACCTCACTTCTACAATTAGGCTATTTGCGGACGACTGTGTTATTTACAGAAAGATTACTGACCCTCATGACAATAATGCTTTGCAATCGGATCTTGACAAAATCGCTTAGTGGTGCGAACAGTGGCATATGGAAATAAACGTTTCGAAAACGAAACTTGTAACATTTACGACGGCTAGAGTCACTGAACCCATATTTTATTCCATCGGTAGCGTGGCCATTGAAAAAGTTCTTGAAATCAAATACCTAGATGTTCACATTTCTTCTGATTTGACATGGCACAAACACATTGAATATATAACCACTAAAGCATCCAAAACCCTCGGTTTCATAAGGCGTAACTTGTACTTTGCAAATCAGGTAACCAAACTCTTTGCATACACAACTTTAGTCAGATCACAACTAAAATATGCCGGTTTAATCTGGAACTGGCATCAGGCTTATCTTGCCGATAAACTGGAATCTAGGTTTATCACAAGGAAATACGCTCGCTACTCCAGCATCCCAGATATTAAATCATCTCTAAATTTAAGCTCACTTGAAAAGCGAAGACTTGTCACCCTGCTATGTCACTTTCACAAGCTCTATCACAATCCTTCGCCGTTCACAGAATCTCATATCAAACCAGCACATCGCATTTTCCCCCGATTAGGCCACTGCCTCAAAGTGCAACCCAAGATAGCTCACACCAAACTTATGCGTCATTCGCCATTGTTCCTTGCCATTTATCATTGGAATAAACTACCTGCAGAAATCGTTTCCGAAAATAATTATGACACATTTGTGAACAAACTGAAGTGCTTACTCTGTGCTGGTCCTTAATAGATTATTATCAGAAGTGTATTCTTCTTTACATTGTCTTGAGCACTGTGGTCCACGTGTGTGCATGTTCTCAAACGCTTCTTTTATCCAGATATGTTCCCTGTTTTCCTGAGCACATGTTTACTTATGCTTTTCTGATTTTTCACTATGTTAGGCAATATGATCACTTTATTGCTTTTTTTTTAACCCCCTATGTAATGCCCGTAAAGGGCATATAGGGTATGTGAATAAAAAAAATTTTTGTGAGTTACTGCGGCAGGCTGGTGCTAATTGTGCGACTCGGCGTTTTGTTTATGGGTGGCGTTGAACGTCGCTGCCCGCCTAGGATTCGGTTGATGCTGCCTGAAACAATGCACATTTCTTATATTCGTGTCACAAAATGCAATACTTCCTCTAAAATGTGATGTGAAGAGTGGTTGCAGCTCGTGTCTTCGAGCTGTTCATTTCTGCGACACCTGGTAATGCAGCACATATCGTTAGCTGCATGCCTTTGGGCTTCTGAGTCATCTGTGCAAAGCTGAGAGGGCTTTGCAGTCATGTTACAACAGTGTGCAGTTTCAAGGTAGAACGCCATTGCAGCATTTCAGCAACATACATTCGATACATGGCCACGTCTCTGTGATGTCTAAAACAAAGCATTTGCGTGTTTAGGAGCGTGAGCTTCCAACGCGATTTATCTAGCTTTAGCACATCGATGCCAATGTCTAAAGCTGTGTCGTAGGCTAATTAGGTGCGCCTTGCGACACTTTGGATCCTGGCTCTTGCCTACATTTAATGAATACATTGTTGCGCTAACAGGAAAATAAAGACTTGGGAGGGCATGTAAGAAACGATAGGTCGAGCGCTGATAGTTCCAAGTCTTTATTTTCCTGTTAGCGCAACAATGTATTCATTAGATCTCAACCGACTCACCCAGCAGTAAGTTCTACTCTACTTGCTTGCATTTATATTACTTATCCTCTCATTAGTTCTTGTGCATGAAAGAAGCCACTGGTTAGCTTGCTTAAATGAGAGGATAAAGGCCACGCACAAGCACATGAGCAAAAACGGAATGAATAATAGGTATGCCATGATTACACACGTTTTGTTAAGAATCGAGGGCATTGCATCTGGTCCATCGAGCTTTTTCCTGCACAATCAGAAGTATAGGGAAGGGGAAAGCTCAGGTATGATGGAAGAAAAGCTGCTTCACTAAAGAATTTTGCAGGGTTCCTTAACTACCAGGCCCTTTATTTCAATGCATTCACAGCAACAGTGCTGTATACAAATCATAGCCTGTTTAGGTGTCTAATTAAATCATGAAGCTTTCTCATGAATTCTAGCATGTCTTTATGAACCTTCTTGTGGGTTTCTTGAAGTACTTTGCTGGCGCTAGCTATATGATGTGCACAGTAAATGCACTTTGCATTTGATTTGCATTGCAATTGCATTTGAGCCTGTAGTCCTCGATTGATTACAAGTTTGATATTACAGGGCACAAACAAGAAAGTGGTGATGCTCTACAGCTTCCAGCTTTGCTCGCATTGCTGGTGCTGTGGGCTCATTCGTCATCATGCGAGCCAACTGTCTTTCATGAAAAGGTGACCGGTGTCGTTGGCGCTGGCAATTACAGTTATTACACCCTTTCAAAACCTGGTGCAGTCACCATATTGGTTCATCCATTGGCTGGGGATCCTGACCTGTATGTGGCTGAGCGAAATGCTCAGCCGACCTTTGACCTGGACAGTCACTGCGCTCAGGTAAGTTCGCACCAGTTGCAGCATATTCTTGGAAAGCTCTGTGCTGGTGCTAACGCAGAAGCACTTCCTAGACCTTTCTCCATGTGTGTGTGTGTATATACATATATAAAATTTAAATGGAGGTTGTACATCACACAAAGACAAACTCCTAGCACTCCCCAGCCAAGACTACTTTGACATCGAGGATGCACATTATTGCATTGCAGAAACAACACTTTGCATAAGTTGTGAAAAGTTTTTCATTGCTAAGGCGTGCAGTCACTTCACATCAAATTATGCTATCATTCTTATGCTATTTTTAAAAATTACTACATAAAAAAAATTTCGTTTACAAATTGATGTATTTGTATAATGTAGTTCGATGACCTAGCTGGTGCATGACTTGAAGAAAGAAACAGCGCTAAAAAGGGGGCCAAACAAAACCAAGAAAGGGCACTATCGTGTGTCTTCATGTTTGCAGCCCAGACTTGTTGCAGTCCAGGTAACAGTGGGGATAACTGTTGTTTTCCAACCAGGTCTTCTAGTGAGTGGTACAGCCACGTCTACGTACAGAAGCGGCCGTGCGCACTATTTTGCAAGTCGCCTATCACTCAATTGCACTTTCAGTGTTGTAGGCATGCTATATTATTCTAGATCTATATATACACGAACGAAGGCTTGCACTAGGACTTAGATAGTATCATATGATGCATGTTTCGCTTACTTTCAGTGACATACTGTCCGCCTTGATTGAAAAGATGTTTGGAAGTAACTTGCGATCATAGTATCGTCACATGATGCATATTGTTATTTGATCACACTTGGGAATAGATAAGGTAGACGGCACAAAGTAGGACTGCTTCCTGTTTAGAAGCCTTTGTGAAAATTACGGCATCCCTAGTTCACAGTAAAATAAGGGCCAGTAGCTCCAACAGATTTGAAAGTGTCGTGTCTCCTGACACCCATCTATTCTGAAAATTGCTGAAACGTTTAGTTAGGATGGGTTCTCCGCAGCAAGCAGCATGTGTTACGATGGTGTAGGTGAGCCTCAACTAGGCGACTGGCTACAGCTGTCTGGTGTCCATAATTATATGCCAGCTTCGTTCTTGATTCCTTTTATGCGCATCCCCCTCCTCCTCATATCCACTCCCCTTCTTAACATTCTTTTCTGTTAGTCTTTGTCGCACTCTTTAACATTCCTTGGGTTGTTGAGAGGCATAGTGCTCCCTAACATTCCTATATTTCTGTTTCTGCATGGACTTCGAGGCCATTCACCTATCTGCCCTACCACTTGTTTGTTTTGGCGGTTTCTAAGCCTCCCCCCAGCACCGCCATCCTTGATATATTTTACTGTGTGCAAATCAGCATTCTTTAGGTCTTTCTTCCTTGGCCTCCTTTTTTGCCATGTTTTTATTCTTAATGGCATGTACAAACTAGACCAAAGGCATGTTCTCAATTTTATTAACATAATGAAAGTCGGAGACTGGGGAAAGAAAAGGAAAAAAATTGGGGGTGTTGCTTATTATGCGTTTCCTAGACAAGCAAGTCGCAATATTTTCGGGATGCTTTTTTTCCACGCAGCGTGGTCGACCATTCGGTCAAGTACCGGAAATGAAAAGCTCTTTGATGACATGAAGTCCTGGTGGGGAGCAACAGTGCCCCAAGTTTTATGCTTGTCCTATCTTTACCCGTGTGTGGAAATTTTAGCACAGATCCCCCAAGGCAGTTATGATTAACATGATCTGAAATGGGGTAGAAGTGCACCATGAGTGGGGCTGCAATGTTCTGTGCATGGGAGAGGGGATTGCACCCATGACACTGCCCCCCCCCTTTCGGATCACCACTAGCCCTTGACTTGCTTTCACATTCAAGCTTGCCCTTTCGTCCATGTAGCTCTGTCAGAGCCCACCTCCTGAAACTTTCTGCTCCGGGGAAGAAGGGGAGGGGGATCGTGAAAGAGTTTCGAAGGAGGGGTGTTCCTCCTGGCTATGCCAATGTCTTGCATGCAAGTGCCACCAGTGGCTGCACAAGTGGTTATGGAAAATGTGTGTATGTAGCAGAGAAGGGTGGCCACACTTTCGCTTTCCTCCTGTGTCATACAAGCATCTGTGGCAGTCAGTACTGACAAATTCGAAAGGTGGCAAGTAAATTTGGCAGGTGTCGTATGTTGGTGCCTAATACAAACAAACATTTCTTTCGAGCATGTAAACACACTTGACTAGTGAGGACAAGAAAAAAAGATGAGACACGTGTAATGCGTTGTGTCTCATAGCTCGTCGTGTCTGTCTCTTATTGCACTACGTGTTTCATCCTTTCTTTCATCCATGTCTATTAAGCACATTTACACACTCACAGTGGTCAGTCAACTTGCCCAACTGGGTGTGTTGACCAAGAATTTCTTGTTTGTCTAGCTGCATTGGCTAACCCCTCCGCGATTCGCATCCGTCTAGTGTATCCACATGTGCGCCACTGCTGTCAGGCTAGCGAAGCTCGAAGACCCCTTCATCTATTTAGTCCACACAATCTTCATCAATGAAGAACCCTGGGTGACGGCCAAAATTTACCTGCATGGAAAACAAAATTAGGCATATTAAATATGATTGGGCAATGTTTAGGCTGAATACTAAACCCAGTGCATGTTCCACAGCTGCGAAGGCAACTGTCAGGTAGATTTTATTTATGGTCCACCTTTTTTAATACAGTTGTTTTTGTTAAGGGAACATAATTTCACTTTCCAGCGTAAGATTTCACATTTTCTTGCACAATTTTTTGAAAGCTGAATAGAATCAATTCATTTCACACTGTTGTCAATGTGCGATAATGTAATGCATTGCATTTCATAATTATGTCTAACGCTGCATCCAAGGGTGAAGATGTAAAATTTTTGAATGTGCTCCACTAGATTGTGCAAGTGCTCTGACAAATCATATTGCTTAGCTGCAATTGGTGGTTTAAAGCCTGAACCATGCTGAGTATTGCACATGCCAAAAAACTTGAGGAAAAGGCCTTAGTAACTTTAGGTGTGCCACAGAGGATTAGAATTTCAAAAAGATATCCGCTGCAAAGCAGCAACCTACTTCACTTGTGACCTATGTGCTCCAATGACAACTCTATTGCAAGCTATGTCCTAGTTTCAGTGTATCACAGCACACTTAACACAATGTTGGGAGTACCTGAGCCAAAAATCAATTCGGTACATTTTCTCACGTAAAAAAGAAGAGTATAGGCAAAAAAAAATTTTTTTTTCTTATTTTTATTTAGAAGTGATGCATGTAGCGCCCAACTCATTAGCAACCAACCGGTGAGCACTGTGGCCATTCCTAATACCCCACATCATATATGCGCTTCTCTTAGCAGACCACTATGACAGCAGAAGTGCAATAAACACTTTTTGCTTTAGCAAGTCACAGTCTTTTTCCGCTGTTCACGTGCAGTCTGACAATGCAGCATTCTGTAAACGAAATTCAATTGATAGAGGTGAAATGTATACAGTGAGGGGGTTTACCTCTCTGTGAAATAGCGGCTGCTCGGTGATACCTACACTGACTGTGTTATTTCTTTCATATTTCTTGCATAGAGATGAAAATGCAGATGCTTGTAGACACGGGTACTCGCGTCGTGAGGAGCGTGAAGAAAGAAGCGATGCCTTGTTCTCTTCATTTTGTGCTGCCATGTTGCCAACGCTGCAAATGGGCGGCAGGCACCCAGCCAAGCCTGCTCGCTTGATGCATACCCTTTCCCCATATTGCACTGAACACCTGCAGGGCACTGGGATTGCCTGAGAAAGGTCTATTAAGCGAGCTGTCTTTCTAAATAAGCAGCTGCATCGGAATGAGCCAATTACTTCTTATTCTGTGCTAATGCTTTGCACAAAAGCTGCAGCAAAGTACCAAGAAGGCAAGGCATTGACACCATAAACATTTGTATAAGGAGTGGCACTGTGAAACGAGAGTTCAGCAATCTTCATGTGCATGTGAACTGCTCTACTTTGCTTTGTGTATTTGCTGTGTCAGATTTCACAAGTAGGCTCTGGCATCAGAGGCAACTCATGGATAATAATTAGCAGTACTTCAGGAATTGCACATATATGCACACAAATATGGCATATAAGTTACAGACAATGTTGGCACTATAGCTTTAAGCTTACATGCCAGTGGATGATAAACTATTATCACATGAAGTCGACTGGCAAGTGTCACTGACCTGACAGCTATAGATTGCTTCTTTTAGCTGCTGGAACAGTGTGCCTGTGAAATTAAATTTGTGTCTCTCGAAATAAAATTGTTGCAGTCAACAAGTTAACTCTTTGGATTTGATTTCCACCTGAAGTAATCTACTTTAACCATGATCAATGTCTCTGCAGTCGACAACATGTGGCCATGAGCGCATAGACCTGCCACGTAGCTTCGGACGACCTGTGGGCATTGGCATCTATGGTCATCCATCACATGACCTGAGCCTGTATGAGCTTGAAGTTCGAGTGGACGACTCAACTGAGAACCTGCTCTTCCATGACTACGGTTATGCTGCATCACAGCAGCGAGGCAGCCATCACCAGGACAGCCCCGCTGTACCAGGTGAAGAGGTCACTGATGACATGGGCCCATCAGAAGAGATATCCCTTTTGTGGACTTTCCTGCTTGGTGTGCTGAAGTTGCTTCTAGAGATTCTGCAGGGCTGAAGGTTTCATTGGCTGCTGCTGGACCATATCATTTTACTGTGTATAGAAAGGGAAGTGCAACTTTGTGCTTAAAATATCACGCCTGAATCCTTCTGCTACATAACTCTCCAATGTCACTTTGGCCAGCTGTTCAGAAGAAGCAAGTTCACATCAGTGTGCAAACAGCTGTGTGGTGTTGAGCAGTTATGAAAAGTTGAAGCACAGATTTGGCAAGTAAGAGCTTTACAATATTGTCAAATTTTGAGATGATGGGGTTCGCATTCCAATTAAAGGACAGCCAGTTCGAGAATTTCAAGAAGTGACATTTTTGTCCAGCATGTAATCAAAAGCTGATCAAAGTTGCCAGAAATATTGCCTGTATCACTCAAAGGCTTCGTAGCTTCTGCCATGGCTGTGCCATTTGCCTAACCCTACACTAGTAATTTTTGTGTTGCTTGCTTTGCCCTTGGAAACTCTCTCACATAATTGATGTAGTGCCTGTTTATGGTGACTAAACTACTGCTACTGTTACTTGGTTTATCTCGTGTTCATACAATGTGTTAAAGAAGAAGGAAAAGTGGTTTATGTGCTTTCTTGAAGCATATGACTTTGACAGAATCACAAATCATGGTGTGCCTCGCCTAAGCATTAAAGTGAAGCCACACATGCCTGGCACATGCTTCCTTGTGCAAAGGCACCGCTGGTGGATGGGATGCTTCCTTAGTATGCATTGTGCCAAGCAATTAGGTATGACATCATAGATGCATCTCTAGTCTGTCTGCTTTGCTTTTGAGACAATGGCCAGCCATAGTGTTATGATTAGAGTTCGCATGTAAAATAAGACATGGGTGGACAAACATTTTGGTGTAGTGTGTGAAAATGGTCCTTGATACTCCATTTAATGATATTTGACTAGTTTTACATTGTGATAAGCTCCGCAACTGCGACACTGCTCAATTAGCCTATTGCAGGACAGTTTAATGAACACAGTCTTTCAGTATAGAACCAAGTCCAGCCCTGGTTTGCAGCAACTGTAGACCTCCAGCCTAGAAGCTTAATTTGATCACATGCGAAACGGTTTGCCATCAGCAGGCCAAACACACCAAACTGTTGTCGGGCCAAGCTGAACCCTGGCACCTAATTATCTGCTGAAGATTGGGTAAGAGGTCATTTGGGCAGTGTTTCTAGTGGCTCAAATAAATACTGTACTATGGTTGTCAGGAACGAAAGCATTGGTTGTGATTGGCCAGAAGGGGCCACCTCGGAGATTTCTTAAACATTTTACAAAGTGGTGCATCATGGGGACCATGGTGTAGCTGGTAGGCGTCATTGAACTTTGTATGGTGACATGCCATGGTATGTTTGTACGCACTATACTTCGCAGAAGACTGTTTCCTGTAGTAGCTCTACAGTACTAGTGTTTGCATAATGATTTATAACACACACTTTACCTGCAGTGAGTGAAAGTTTGCTGTGCATTGCAACATGCTCTGATCAACAAGTTGATCTTCGTGCTTTTGTGTGAAAGTTCTGTGGGTAGTTCTTTTCTCCCTGCTTCTGTTATTCATTGGTCTGCACTTTCCTTGCCCTGTCATGCAGCTTTATATTTTTTTATACAGTTCTCGCGAAATAAAATGAAGAAGAAAAACACACACAGAGTCGCTTTGCTTGCAACATATTTAATGCTTGGCATCAGTGGACAGAGTCACATTGACAGGCTGTTTGCAATCAAGCTGTTCAAAGCTGGCATAGACTACACACTTTTTTTTTATCCACACTTCTGAGCATAGGCCATTAAACATAGTGCCACTCATATCCACACAAACCATTCGCAGGAAGCTCAAAGTGTACATTTCTCAACACACTGCTGGAGCTATCTGAAAATGGGTTGCAGATTTGGCATCCGTAACATTTGATGGAAACTCTTGACTAGACTAGAGTTTTCTTCAGTGGCATCCCTCTCCACAGCCAAGGTCCTTGCGAGGACGCACTTTCACTGGAGATCCGTGGGCTTTCGGTGACACCACATCAGGCTTTTACATTCTCGCACATGCTCAGACTGCCGTTTCAAGCACATCCCAGGGAAAAAGTAGGGAAAAAAAAGCACAAGTTCTGCATAAACTTGCTAGAGGGAAGTCTGGTGCTGCAACCGTCCAACCATAATGGGAATGAAAGGAAGTACAGTCTTCGGATTGGCACCCTCATGACATGTGCATTGTAACGAAAATTCAATTCCTCAGCTTGGCCAGTTTTAGTTATTCCTGCTTCATGTGTTCCCAATCTTTTGATGGCTTAATAGTCATGCACCATTGCCACAATGCTACTTGGAAACAGTACAAGGTGCACCAGTATGAAAAGGAATGCATCATTGAAATTCAAACGACTGCACAAGTACTCGTTGGAAATGCAACCAGCTGGTGCATGCTGAGTAGTCCATGTTCAAGAAAGTGCGACATGGTACCCTTTCATTCTACTGCTAAAAGCAAGAACCTAACCTAACCACCTGAAGCACAAGTTCCATGGTTTCTTTCATATTATCCCACAATCTACAAATATTCTGATCATGTGACACTTGTGTGTTGGTGTAGAGATGCTGTGATCTGCTGTAGCAAATGTGTAAGCAATGAGCATTTATCAACAGAAGCCTTGCAACCTTGTAGCTTTGCCATGCTTTACATTGTAAACAGCGTTTCTGATGTTTAAGGGGAGGGGGGGGGGGGGGGAGGGGCTGTCTCGTTTTCTACCCTACATATGAAAAGAGGCATAAGCCAGGGAGAGCAAGAAGACAGGCATTCAGGATTTTAGTCTTAACTTCTGCACCGAGAACAACAGATGAAAGAATTTGGCAACATGTTGCCTTGGCACCATCTCCGAAGCAAGTAAGCTGCATGGCCGTGTACTACGGCTAAAGCTGAGCCTAACGCAATGAGTGTTCTTCTTATCATTCCCATGTCAGGTGTACTGCTATGCAAGAAACCCATGGATAGTACAGGGACATTTCCCTCTAGTTAATATTTCAGAAACTTTGCGAAAAAATGCATTGCGCTGAATACTATTTTCATTTCTATTGTTTTTGTGCGGCGCGACTTATTGCTGTCGCGAGCCAACACATTGAACCTTGCACTGGACATGATGTACGTTCATAGTTCATTTGCTGGAATGTGATCCAGTTGTACGTAATTTGTACTGGACATAAATGGGGGGAAAATGTGAGCTTCTCTGCTGTACACTTTGCAAGGATCGGAAAAATTGGGGGCGGGGGGTGGCAAATTGCATGCTTCCCTTATAAATTAGGCACTCCCGATGTGCAGAACACTGCAGTGTTTGCAGTGCTTGCGTCGCATATGGAGCTACTATATACATATGTACATGTGAAACATTCACTACACTACAGACATGCAGAAAAATGTCCTAGACAGAAAGTTCCTACAATTCATCTGTGAGCGCCAACATCAAATGTACTAGTACTCTGAGCAGTTATTTTAGCCATTTGTAAAACTTGGACCGAGACGTGTGTCGTAAGCTGTGACGTAATGGCGACACTGCATTACCGGGGTGACAGCTAGCTACATGGTATTTTTTTGTGCCCTTACATAAACACTATTTTGAAAATGAACACATTTCGTTGTATCACCACAGTCTTTGCGCAGATTTCTACTCTTACAGACATATGCTTATTTTCACACTGAAGCCATCGCTTTGATCTAATTACCTGTCCTGTCGTGGCACCCTTGCACTGTTATTTCTAGCAAGTTTCAATACACTGTACATCCGGGAAATCATGGCGTCCGTGCATGCAGTAGCAGGCTGGGGCTGCACCGCGCATTTGCATTATCAGTGCAGCCTTTTGCAATGCACTGGCACAGTGGCCACATATTTCTAAAGTCCCGTTTGTTCACTGCCGAGCTTAATGCTGCAGCACGCTTTCGTCACAGCAACCGGTAGAAATTGTTTTTATGAGAAGTCTGTAAAGACTTTTGAGTCATTGACCGTCAGATGTCGGCATCGGGTGCTCTTGTCACTGGGAATGTTTGGAACTGCCACACTGGCAGTTGATGACACGTGGCAGCAATGCTGTAACCTGTTTTGCAAACGGGGAGGCTGCTGACCAAACGGCGCAGTGTGGCTCTGTTGAAAACAGGTTTCCTTCGATGTAGGAATGATGACTGGCCATGTGCAGAACAGCGCACCATCACTGAACGTCACTGGTAACTGTCATTGAGCATATCAGTTCACACACAGAGCATCCTAGCATTGTCAGACAAGCACCACAACAGTGTCCACGTCTGCATCTGACACCGGAAAGACTTTGGCGGGACAGGGTGCACTCAGCGGGTTGTCCTTCTGGCACTGCTTGACGCTGGCATCACATAGCCTATTTGTGTTTTTCGAGGCAGCCAGCGAGAGTGGCTTGAAGAGCTCCGCACTGCGTGTGTCTCTCGTTGCCTCCGCAGCATCCACATTTGTCGCGGCACGGAGAGGATTCTGATACCTCCGCATGTTCTCCTCGTTCTGGTTGTTAGACTTGTCGGGCTCAGGTGTGTCAGTGTCGAGCTTGGCACTGATGGTGGGTATAACGCCTGTTACCGGTGTGCGCAGTGGGCAGCGGCACAGTGTTGGGTGAGAGCGCAGGAACCAGACAGTCAATGCTGCGAGCAGTCCCAACAGGGCCACTCCGACCAGTGTGACTGTTGCTGCAAGCAGGTAGCTCCGGCCTGTGAGCACATCAAGAATCTGTTAGTTTCAACAAGTGCTTGCAGAATGATGAGTATGGTAATGTCGGATACTTTAGCTTATCTTTGCCGTATTAGTAACTGAGTAGCAGCAGTTTTGATAGTATTAACCCAAAAGTCAAGACACACCCACTGGATCTCGACACCTACAGTCAAGATCCAGCGGATGTGCCATTCTCCTGAGCACAGCGCTTTAGGTTTGATTTCTGGCCACACTACACTTGGTGCATATAAAAAATATGGGCATTGAAAATTAATTCAGGTTCCTCTACAGCAACACCCTTCAAAACCCATGTGTAGCTTAAAGATCTTAAAACCAAATAATCAAGGCAGTCATTGTTTGTTCCAATAAATGTTGAACTTCTGCACAAGTAACTTCAGCAAGCATCCTTAGAAGAACTTGCATTTTGGCCTCCTTTGGAAATGTGTGTGCATAACATCTATTTATTCTAATTTATTCTATGCTATGTTCATTTGAATCCATGCTGCAAATATGTACTGAAATGGCATTGCATAATTAGCTGCTGGCATGCCCGAAGTAATTCAGGCAGCTTGAGATACTGTGACATATTCTTCCAGGCATCGATGTTGCATCATAATTACTATCATATACATGCATCCTCCAGCCAGCAATCAATCGTGTATGTTGGGCTGTACGTAGATTTAGGTGCTCGTTAAAGGAACCCAGGTGGTCAAAATTCATTTGGAGTTCCCCACTATAGCCTGCCTCATAATCAGATCATGGTTTAATCTAGTTTAAAGATGTAATTAGTGTCTGTTACATTAGTGGAATCTATCAACCATGTACAAGTGTTATTCTTGTGAAATCAGCTCGAACAACATTCAGGGAATGATATGCACCAGCATGTTACATGAGAACAAAGGCAAAGTTTATAAAATCTTAACAAAATACACTTGCAGAGCGCTATCTGGATTTGGACTTAAGTTTACGATCAACATTTTCTCTCTAAGTTGTCGCCATCTGCTATGCAACTGGAGTACAATCTAACCTCAATATAATGCACATGGATATAATGAATTATTGCGTACAATAAAGTAAATCTAGAAACTTTCTCACCAAATCATAATGAAAGTACTTTCATGTCAGATGTGACTTCGTTTAACAAGGTTCGACTGTATCAGCTGCCAGTTGGTTTCAATGGCAAGCCTCTGCTTGTGGCCTTTGCCTGTCATTTTGCTACAGGCATCCACACGGGTGATCTTTGCGTAGAGCACTGACCTGTGTTCTTCTGGTCAAGGCCCACAAAGGATGTCTCCACCTTCACTTCAATGACTGAAGACAGTGCTGTGTGGTTGGTGAGCTTGCGGCTGATCACATCAGCCAGGGACCTTGCTGTCTCACTCACTGCTGCGTAAGTCGATGCTGATGGACGACTTGGTGTGAACTGCAGGAATGAACATACAGTGTCACAGCATGCAGACAACAAAGAATTACAGGACATTCCTTGTCAAGCAAAAAGTTTTTCACACAGTACATATTTCCCACACACGCCGTGTTATTTCCTGTTGCCCTGCTTTAGTGGAAGAAATTTAAGCACTGACTACTCAATGCCTCTATGCCTGCTGGTATCTCTATTTAATCAAGTGCCTTTTCATAATCTATGAAAGCCATATAGAGAGGCTGATTGTACTCTGCGGATTTCTCGATTACCTGATTGATGACATGGATGTGATCCATGGTAGAGTCTCCCTTCCTGCAACCAGCCTGTTCCCTTGGTTGACTGAAGTCCGGTGTTGCCCTAGTTCTATTGGAGATTATATTCATGAATATTTTATATGATACTGGAAGTAAGCTAATGGGCGTATAATTTTTAATTTCTTTAACGTCTCCCTTTTTGTGGATTAGTATAATGTTTGAACTCTTCCAGTTTTCTGGGACCCTTGAAGTCAATACACTTCGTATAGAGAGCTGCCAGTTTTCCAAGCATTGTCTCCTCCATCTTCAATTAAATGAACTGTTATTCCATCTTCTCCTGCCGCTTTTCCTCGTTTCATGTCTCGCAAGGCCCTTCTGACCTCATCGCTACTTATAGGAGGAGTTTCTGTATCGTGTTCATTACTGCTTTGAATGGAGGTATCCTGACTCCTCTGGGTACTGTATAGGTCAGTATAGAATTCTTCCACTGCTTTTACTATACCTTCTAGATTGCTGATGATATTACCCTGCTTATCTTTCAATGCATACATCTTGGTTTGTCCTATGCCAAGTTTCCTTCTCACAGATTTCAGGCTGTGTTCATTTTTTACGTCTTTCTCACGTTATAGTTTCGAATATCACATTTTCGCCTTGTTGATCAGTTTTGACAGTTCCGTGAATTCTATCTTATCTCTTGAGTTGGACACTTTTATTCTTTGTCGTTTCTTTATTAGGTCCTTTGTTATTTGGGAGAGCTTGCCTTGCCTCCCACATCACTTGCTGCCTTTGAAGCTAGCCTAGTTACAGTTTCATTTGTTACCTCTATGTCACCTTCATCTCTCTGTTCTATGGCTGCATATTTGTTTGCAAGTACCTGCCTGAATTTGTCTGCTCTTACCCTCACTGCCTCGTTCCTACAATCGTTCCTACAATCGACGCCGTAGTTGCCAAATGCTTGTTCGCCAGCCTGCCTTTTCCACACTTTTGCATTGAAGTCGCCCATTACTACAGTATACTGAGTTTGCACTTTTCCCATCGCTAATTCAACATCTTCATAAAACTGATCTACTTCATCATCATTGGAACTGGATGTTGGAGCATAGGCTTGTACTACCATTAATCCATACCTCTTATTATGTTTGATTACGGCTACTGCTACCATCTCATTAGTGCTGTAGAATTCGTCCATGTTGCCCGCTATGTCTTTATGGATTAGGAATCCTACCCCATATTGATTCTTACATGGGAGGCCTCTATAACAGAGGACATGGCCATTAGTCAGCACTGTATCAGCCTCACCAGTTCTGATCTCACTAAGGCCAATGATATCCCAAACAATGTCTGATAGTTCCTCAGTGAGTCCTGCTAAGCTAGCTAACAGGCTGTACAAACATTACTCTACAATAGACCATGCAACACATACCAGTGGTAGTAGTTGTATTAATTATAATAAAAATGATGTAATTATAATACTTGCCACTGTCACTTCAATACTGTCAGCATCTGTCAGCTTTTGTGCACACAGAATGATGATTGAGCGCCGGATGGACAGTCTTCGTATGTTGCTGCAAACCGATTCCACCGTGATTCCCTGAAAAGTAGTTTTAGGCTTCATTAAGTTGTTGAAAGGCACGGAAACGGCATTGTAGCAGTTAGCATCTAAGCATTTTAGAATAAGAATGGCAAACTGAGAACTTGATGTTTTTCAAGATTTAGTGATATGAATAGCTTCTGGTTATGAATAGAAGAAAGTAGAAGGCATCAGTTTAAAACTAGTGCTTAGTTTGAGCTAACATGCTACAGCTAGCAATTCAATTCATTTTATTTCACCATACACATGGTCGATGCCCTTGGGCAAAAAGCTGTGCGAAACAGCTTGACTGGGCCCAAGATAGTATCTTTATTCCTTAATTACACTTAGGCTGCTAATCACAACAAGATACTTAATGAAAATGAATGCCATAGTACATAATAGCGAGTAATAGCTGGTTAGCCTCTTCTTTATACCTGCAGTTTTTTTTGTCGCGGAAAGTCCGGCGTTCGGTGTCGAACGTCGCTTCACCAAAAAGATTTTCGAATCACCCATACTCAGGCCTCCACGTGGCGCAAGGAAGTTACTGAATTGAATTTCTCAAGCTAAAATACGTTGAAAAATCATGAAGTACGACTTACACACAACCTACAGACATGATAGCATCGGATTGTAATTTGACTATACGAGAAAACATAATTATGTTATGCGGAAACTCAAATAAAACACTTTTCCAGCATTTCTACCATTCATAGACCGGCCACGGCGACCGTCACTTGCGTGCGCGAGTATCTCGGGGGCCACGAAGCGGCACCGTGCCCAGTTCCTTGCAATACCTCCAGCTGGCGCTCGCCTCTGCCGCATCGCGGCCCACGCAAGTGGCCAAGTTTCTACAAGAAAACCTGCCTTCGTGCATAGCGTTCGCAGCCAGCGTTTCCCAGTAAACATTACAGTTACGTACGTTCCAGTTACCAGGAGGCCTGAGGAGAGGTCAGGGATCTTTGAATACTATTGCGTTATACTCTTAAAGTTGAAGCTTAAGCATCCTCGAAATTTTTCTCTCTGCGACAGGCAACTGCGAGACACATAATCTGCTCCGGTTCTGTGAACTGACAATTCTGTCACCACGTGGAAATGGTTTAATATTAGCATATCAACATACATAAAATTGTAAACGCTGATCTGCCAGGAACTGCTGAGTAGCATGCTTACGTTTGCACCTCAACATATTCTGAATTCACTTTGTCAATGTCCAAATATTCTTAAGCATGTAAGTACTGCTAAAAACTTTCAATGTTCTTTGACTCTCCATAATTATCTTGTCACAGTCAACATGCATTAAAGAGGTGAGCCCACAGGCATTACAAATTAAAATATTGTTGGAATGTCAATGAATGTTGCCTATAACACAGAAAACCGGTAGACACGAAAAAACAAGAGTGATGATAATGTCTTCAAGAATGCACATAAAAGTACCTCAACCCATATCTGAGCCGGCAAGGTTATTTATTAGAAAGGGCACTGTGTTAGATAATATATTTGACAACAGTGCCAGAGTTACATACTAGTATTTCAAATTATAACATCTAGAAAGAATTAATCTTTTTCTGTGGAAGTAAATTATTCATTACGCTAGGAGTATGTATACATTATTACACATTTTGGCACCAACGAACATGTGTTATGCAAGTTTATTAATGCAGCTTTCTTAGTGAATAAAGCTGTACTTTTCTATCTTGCAAATGGCACCAACAAACATGAATCACAAAAGGAGAAAGCAAGAGAATCACCCGCCATGTCTACACATAATCATGATATGCTGTACTTTAATATTGCTTATTTATTAAGTTGCAAGGATGGCATTTACTCACTGGTGCCATGGCACGGCGATCGAAGAGCAGCGTGATTTTGGCACAAGCGTTGCTGGGCTCAGCTGCATTGGGAAGGCAGCTGGAGGACTGGTTGGCCAACCCCGGCAGCAGCGGCCCACAGTGACCAATGGGTTGGCCACCCTGGGCGCAGGGCCTGACGAAGCAAGACTCTGTAGGTGGGCCAGACAAGCAGGCTTCACCTGGTGGACATTGCTCTGCAGGTCCAGACGGGTCGCAGCCAGACTCTGGGCACGCACTCTGTAAAAAGTGCACCTGTTTTGTAACTTCTATAATCCATGACTGCACAATCTATAGGGGATGTGCAATGATGCCATGTTCAATTTTCACAACTCTATTGTTGAATTCCAATGGCGGAGTCGGAGCAGCCGACGGACTCCGCGAGTGAGCACTCGACTCTGGCATAGAGCAACGCCTCCAAATCCGCGAGTGGAACACAACCTGCGCCGCCGGAGCAAGGCAGAAGTGGAGCTTCTATCTCCGAGTTACCCAGGATGCCTTGCGGGTTGTCATTTCCTTCCGCTGTTTGCTCCCAGCACCGCCGCACCGGTCACTTGTCTCTTCAGCGCCGTTCACCTGTTGCTTTTTAAAAGTGCGGAATGGATATCTCGCCAAGCATGCAGCAGCTTTTGCTTCCTCGCGAGTCGTGACCGGTGGCGCCTCCCAGCAGACAAACGTAGTAAAGGAAATAGGTGACGCAGAGTTCCGGTCCACTCCGCCGATTTTGGCGGAGCATCTTTTTCTGCTCCACGGAGTGACTCCCGCTCTGAATCCCCTCTGACTCTCTCATTGGAACACCTTACCCCCGCCCTCACTCTGCCATTGGAACAAACTTGCTCTGAAACGAGCAGAAAAACTTGCTCCGACCCCGCCATTGGAATTCAACATATGTTACATTACAAGCTATGTATTGCGAGGTTGATAATCATTATTCAGTAATTGTTTACGAAGAAAAAGAAAATGTGTTGTAGTAAAAAATAAAAAGCATCCAACCAGGCAGTTTCAATAAGCTTCTCATGCAAGAAACTTCATAAAAAAATAAAAATCCAAAGCTGCCTGGAAGATTGTAAGATATCTGGCGATGAGAGGAATTGACAGGGGTGTTGCCCTTCAGTTCTAATTTTGTCCTTAAACATTGAGAGGATTCCAAATCAACAGTGGTCTCATGCAGTGTGGTTTGTTGTTTGCTGTTAGCATTGCACTACTTGTTAACCTGTTAATGGACAGGCACTGTATGCAAGATGAAAGTTCCAGTCGGGCTCACAAAGGCTTTTAAAAAATGTTCATTTTGTTTCTCCTTAGGATGGTGGGCATTTGTGTTTCAATAGCTTATATCTGTGTGTGCTTTCTGCAGCAGTGCTTGCTTAGCCAAGCATGTGGCATCGTCGTGTTTGCTCTAGGTAGTCAGATGTGCCAGTCACACGTAAGGAACTCACTGGAATGCAAGTCACGGCTCCAGAATGACAGCTGCAAAGAGAACAGTCTTCTTGCCATCGACTTCCCTCGGGGTACATGATGCCTTTCCATTCACAGGGCTGATAGGTGGCTGGAGTGACAAGTACTGAAAAGAAAAAGGAATCGCATAACATTTAGTACTATTTGCAGCTGAGAATTCACTGTGGCATGAGCTTTTCATGGCTACATATCCATTGTGGTGGATCCACAGCACAAGTAATGTTGAAAACATAGACTAATGTGATACATGTTTAAACAGCAGCGCCTGATGATCACTTCAGATGAGAATGCAACATAATTACACATGTGTGGCAATTCAGTTACCTCATTTCTTTTTTCTTAGCTATAATATTCTATGAATGAGAAGAGCCTCCACTATGGATGTTTCATATTTACATGTAAATTGAATCATTGTGCGCACATGATGATGCACCCATGAGCACACAAAAGTTTCAAGAGGTTACAATTTATTGTTTGTAGCCCATGCGGCCATTATTTATTTGATCTGAAATGCATTTGTGTTGCTACATTGCTGTGCCCCCCCCCCCCACCCCTCTCAAAAGAAAAATAAAGGGGAATAAAAGAGAGGGACTCACCAACGTTGCATCGCTTGCCCGTACGGCCAGGTGGACAGCGGCACTCGAAGTCTCCGATGGCATCCACACAGACACTGCCCGGGGCACATGGATTCGAAGCACACTCATCCACATTGATGCGACAGTCAGGGCCAGCAAAACCACGTGCACATTCGCACCGGAACCAGTTCACTCCATCAATGCAACGACCGCCATTGTGGCAGGGCGATGAAGCACAGTCGTCCACATCTGCACAGTACAGTCGCACATTGTATAGCAGTGCGTCAACACTGACTCTAGGAATAGTTTGGGAATATCTTGCGAAGGAGGATTTATATGCTCACAGCTCCATGTCAGACAACAATTGCTATCTTGGATTCAATTCTGAGATGCTTATCTTAATGCTTATCAGCCACTATTTTATAATCGAGATGAAAATGTCTAACACTTCCAGATTTTCTGGTTTGGTATAATCAACATTATAAAAACAAACGAAAGCAAAGCAAGTCCGTTATATATATATATATATATATATATATATATATATATATATATATATATATATATTGTAAGGGGGTTTATTGCAGCTCGTACGAGGGATCGCAAGTAGCTCTTGATCGCGAGTCCTAGCCGTTCGCATCAGCAGCCCGAGCTCGGGTCTCGCGGCGCAGCGGTGACAGTCCGCACAGCGCCACATGCATGTTACCCACTACAATTGCCCCCGCCGCGAAGAGGAGCCATCCTGGCGACCTAAGGTGATGACACGATAAGGGGGTCGTGGTACGGCTTCAGACGACTGACGTGAACCGTCTCGCGGCCACGGCGGCGTTTGTCCGAAGATGGCGTCACCGGTTCCACCACATAATTCACCGGCGATGTACACGCGACGATCCGGTACGGACCCTGATATTTTGGAGCAAGCTTTGGGCTAAGGCCTGGAGATTGGAAGGGCAGCTGAAGCCAGACGTGAGAGTCCACGGCGAAGGACTGTGTGGGCTGCCCGTTGTCGCGGCGATCTTTGTGGATACCTTGGGTATCCGACGTGAACGAGCGAGCCAGTTGGCGGCACTCTTCAGCATGGCGAGCAACTTCGGAAAGAGGGGTGAATTCAGAGGCATCCGGATGATATGGCAGCATGGTGTCGAGGGTAGTGGATGGTTCACGTCCATAAAGAAGGAAAAATGGGGAGAAGCCTGTGGTAGCCTGAACGGCGGTGTTATACGCGTACGTCACAAAAGGGAGGACATTGTCCCAATTGGAATGATCAGACGCAACATACATGGTGAGCATGTCACCCAGAGTGCGGTTGAACCGTTCCGTGAGACCGTTAGTCTGTGGGTGATACGCCGTAGTGGTGCGGTGAATAGTGCGGCAAGCGGCGAGTAGCTCATTAATAACTTCGGACAAGAAGACACGGCCTCGGTCGCTGAGCAGTTCTCGCGGTGCGCCATGCCGTAAGATGAAATGCCGTAACATGAATGCGGCGACGTCGCGAGCAGCAGCCGAAGCAAGTGCAGCGGTTTCGGCATATCTTGTGAGGTGGTCTACTGCAACAATTATCCAACGATTTCCTTTAGCAGTGGATGGAAGAGGCCCATAGAGGTCAATGCCAATCCGATCAAAAGGACGTGCAGGACACGGCAAAGGTTGCAGAGGGCCAGTCGTATGAGGAGATGTCTTGCGTCGCTGACAGGCTACACATGACCGAATGTATTTGCGGACATAAGAATACATGCCGCGCCAGTAGTAGCGCTGACGGAGCCGCTCGTAGGTTTTCAGGACGCCAGCATGAGCTTGTTGGGGGTCGGCGTGGAAATACGTGCATATGTCGGAGCGCAAATGGCGAGGGATGACTAGCAGCCATTTGCGACCGTCCGGCTGATAGTTTCGGCGGTACAAGATGGCGTCCCGTAGCACGAAATGGGTGGCTTGGCGACGAAGGGCTCGAGGGCATGTAGCCTTTGAAGAACTGTGAAGAATGCCAATGAGAGACACAATCCACGGGTCTTTCCTTTGTTCAGACGGCATGTCAGTAACAGCAAGTGTAGCAACCGGGCACTCTACGGGTGAGGGTGGCGTTTCGTCGGATCTCATGGGTGATCGGGAGAGTGCATCGGCATCAGAATGTTGGCGCCCGGATCGATAGATGACGCGAATGTCAAATTCTTGGAGCCGAAGAGCCCAACGTCCAAGACGGCCTGACGGGTCTTTCAGTGACGCAAGCCAGCAGAGCGCGTGGTGGTCTGTCACAACATCGAACGGATGGCCATACAAGTAAGGGCGAAATTTGTTTAACGCCCAAACTATAGCCAAACATTCTTTTTCTGTGACAGAATAATTGGTTTCTGCCTTCGTGAGGGCACGACTCGCATATGCAACCACATATTCCGGAAAACCAGGCTTGCGTTGCGCAAGGACGGCTCCAAGACCAACGCCACTGGCGTCTGTATGAACTTCGGTCGGTGCAGTCGGGTCATAGTGGCGTAGAACAGGTGGTGAGGTAAGCAGACGACGCAAAGTGGTGAAGGCTTGGTCACATGCCGGAGTCCAATCGCGAAGGTCACCTGGGCCAGCCAGGAGCTTCGTCAGAGGAGCGATGATGCAGGCAAAATTGCGTACAAAGCGTCGAAAATACGAGCAAAGGCCGATAAAACTTCGGAGCTCTTTCAGTGTAGTCGGCCGCGGAAATTCTGCGACAGCACGAAGTTTGTCAGGGTCGGGAAGGACGCCGTCTTTGGAAACCACATGGCCAAGTATGGTCAGCTGTCGGGCGCCGAAGCGGCACTTTTTCAAGTTAAGTTGAAGGCCGGCGGTGGCAAGACAAGTAAGGACTTCGCGTAGACGAGAGAGGTGAGTGGTGAAATCAGGGGAGAAAACTACCACGTCGTCTAAATAACACAGGCACGTCTTCCATTTGAGGCCTCGCAGAATATTGTCCATCATTCTTTCGAATGTCGCGGGCGCATTGCAGAGGCCGAATGGCATTACTGTAAACTCATACAGGCCATCAGGCGTAATGAAAGCTGTTTTCGGGCGGTCGGATTCATCCACTGGCACTTGCCAATAGCCCGATCGCAAGTCCAAAGAAGAAAAGAATTCAGCACCATGTAGACAATCCAGGGCGTCATCTATGCGCGGTAGAGGATAGACATCTTTTCGTGTAATCTTGTTGAGGCGACGATAGTCCACACAGAAACGAATCGAGCCATTTTTTTTCTTAACGAGTACTACGGGCGATGACCAAGGGCTGCACGATGGCTTGATAACACCACGGTCAAGCATGTCTTCAATTTGCTCGGTGATGACACGACGCTCGGTGGATGACACGCGGTACGGACGCTGGCGTAATGGTGCGTGATGTCCCGTATCAATGTGGTGAGAGACGGTACTTGTGCGGCCTAACGATGCTTGGTTCCAGTCAAAAGACGCGTGAAACTCATTTAAAAGAGTAATTAGCCGCTCACGTTGTGTCGGCTCGAGGTCATCGGCAATGGAGCGACAAAAAACATCCGGTGGGACTCGGTTAGATGGCACATGGGGCGTCAGTGCTGTTACGTTGGCAGTATCGACGTCGTCGGCCATGGGGAAATGCACAATAGCGTCAGCGTCCACAGACTCGATGGTACCAATAGTCTCGCCACAGTGCAAAGCCAAAGTGTACGAATTTGGGTTAGAAATCAGTATTTCTGCAGCACCATGGTGAACCGTGAGGAGGGCGAAAGGCAACAATATAGGCTGGCGGCGAATGAAGACGGCAGCGGGTGTAAACATGACCGTCGCTTCGGCAAGCGATGCACATGAAAGAGGGACAAATACAGCACTGTGAGGAGGAAGGTCAGTATCTGAAGCTACACAGATCCTGCTAAGATCGTGAACTAGAAAGTCGCGAGATGGCAAATCGCACAGAACGGAGAACTGAACCTCAGCACGTGCACAGTCGATGACGGCATGATGGCGCGATAGAAAATCCCAACCGAGAATGACATCGTGGGAGCAACAAGTTAACACAAAGAAATCAATGGAATACAAAATGTCTCGAATCAGCACTCTGGCAGTGCACATAGCGACTGGCTGTACTTGTTGCGCACTGGCTGTTCTAAGCAATGGAATCGAAGGCTTCATGGTCACTTTCCGCAATGCACGACAAAGCTTCTCGCTAATCACGGATACAGCAGCACCTGTATCGACGAGCGCAAGGGATTTGATGCCATCAACGCACACTTCAATAACGTTAGCGGGGGAAAAACGAGGACTTTGATGTTCCGACGATGACGCAGTTCGTGCCTCAGGAACTGCGGAAATCAGTTTTCCGCCTCAGCAGTACTGGCACTGGGTCTACGACGCATGGGTGAGAGTGAGCGCCGACGAGGGGAAGGCGAGCGACGAGTGCCGTAGAGCTGTGACTGCGGTGCCGGTATGTCATCAGCAGCGTAGACTTCTGGTGGTGGTCGTGAAGGCATACGGAAAGGTCGGAAGTCGGAGCTGGGTCGTCGCGGGGTGCCCACGAAGGCCGGCAAGCGCCGGCGGCAGAAGCGCACTACATGACCCGGGGTACCGCAGGCATAGCATATTGGGCGGTTGTCAGCAGTGCGCCAAGGATTTGGACCCTGCTGCTGTGCACTGAAAAAGGGATCCGCCGGCTGGCGAGGCGAAGGCGGAGGAGAGAACACCGGCGGGCGAGGCGCTGAAGGCGGAGGAGAGAACCCCTGTAGACGAGGCGCCCGCGCAACGGCTTCAGCATACGTCAGAGGCGCGGCCACGGGAGCCGGCTGACACGGAGGTGGAAGAGCTTCGGTCACTTGCTCTTGAATTATCTGTCGGAGCGCTGGAGTCAAACATTGAGAAGGCTTCTCCGTGGTCGGCAAAATCGAGAGCTGTCGTGCGACCTCCTCGCGCACAAATTCTTTTATTTGCGTCAGCAAAGTTGTGTGGTTGTCGCCAATAATTAATGCTGCTAGCGAATCTTCCGTAGGCGGTGGGCGCCGAGCTAAGATGCGTTGTTTCCGTAGCTCGTCAAAACTTTGGCACAAATTGATAACTTCGGCCACGGTACGCGGATCCTTCGCTAACAACATCTGAAAGGCGTCCTCATCAATGCCTTTCATAATGTGTTTTATCTTGTCCTGTTCTGACATTGACGGATTCACGCGCTTACACAGGTCAATGACATCTTCGATGTAACTTGTGAAAGTTTCACCGTGATGTTGCGCACGCCCCCGTAAGCGTTGTTCTGCGCGAAGCTTGCGCACAGCGGGGCGCCCGAACACTTCAGCGAAACTTGTTTTGAATGTGCTCCATGTTGCGAAATCGTGCTCGTGGTTTCGGAACCAGAGGTTCGCGACGCCGGTTAAGTAAAACAACACGTTGTGCAACTTGGTGACGTCGTCCCACTTGTTATGTTGGCTCACCCGTTCGTAAGATGACAACCAATCCTCCACGTCATGATCATCGGTGCCGCTAAAGATGGCAGGATCACGCTGGCGCAACACACCGGAAACGATGACCGCCGGAGGCTGTGGTGCATGTTCCTGGGTGGTTTCGTCAGGCATGGTCGCAGCAGTCGGTAGCGTCCGGCTTCGGAGTTCCAGTTTCCGAGGTCGACCCCGCAGCTCCACCAAATGTAAGGGGGTTTATTGCAGCTCGTACGAGGGATCGCAAGTAGCTCTTGATCGCGAGTCCTAGCCGTTCGCATCAGCAGCCCGAGCTCGGGTCTCGCGGCGCAGCGGTGACAGTCCGCACAGCGCCACATGCATGTTACCCACTACAATATATATATATATATATATATATATATATATATATATATATATATATATATATATATATTTTCCCTATGGACAGCAGGTTCCTTGGGGCACACCATTCTTCATTTGATCATTTTCTATCGCCACAACGGCGGGGGGCAATCTCTCATTTTATTCACAGCAAGCTGGAAACAAAGGAAAAAAAAAAAACCTTCAAAGCCATTCCAGCTATGCAAAAGTAATCAGTCAACATTAAGGTGCAGTACATGGTGAGGCTGAACTGCGATTATTAATAGCAATTTTCAATAGCTGAGCCGTGTGTATGCCTCGTCAAACCTGTAGCATACAGTGCAGACTGTTTGTTGAAGAGCATCTCTTTGGCATTGCTTGACAAGTCCTTTTGACAACTCCTTCAGACATAGCTTTTTAAATGAAGAAATTAAATGGCTGTAGTGAAACAGTATGGAAAGGCTGGGTTAATACCATGCAAGTCAGTGTGTGACGCTACAGGCACTTACTTTGTTGGCAGAGTGGTCCTTCAAAACCTTCTCTGCACATGCAGGAGAAACCACGGCCACTGTTAACACACGTGGCTCCATTCTGGCATGGGTTGGACTCGCAGCCATTGACCTTAGCTGCAAGTGGGAGAAATGAACTTTTATATCACCATTGTGGAGAGCCACTTGCAAAGTTTTCACTGTCACCAGCCACGTGAATTACCGCACTTTGAATGTGAAGCCTTTGTCAGAAGAAACAAAGCCACTGGGAGCATGAACACTACTGAATCCTGGTTGCATCATGCTGCCGCTCATCAGGGTCCTGGTGCCGTAAAGTATTAGGGGGTGAGTGAGGACAACCATGTACCTTCTTCTCCAGAGCTTTCAAATAATGCAAATACAACTGGATGCTGACTGAACATTCCAGAGTCAACTGTGGTCACGGGGGCAGTGGCTTTATCTAATTTCATAAAGACGGTACATATTACATATAGAATTACTGAAACCTTCAAAACAAGAAGTAACCAGACAAAGAATTTGGCTACAACCAGGCCATCCTTGTGTGTGGTGTCGTATATATTGCTGCCATTAATTTTAGTTGTATAGGTTATAGATGCCATCCCTGAATTGAAAATATGCATATTCAGCAGGATGGTTGGGAGGGATGTGCCATTTTGAGATAAAGTAATAAATAAAACATCAAGTTAAAGCTTGATTGAGCCTGTGCCAAATCAAAGCAGGTTGTGTGACCAGGAGAGGTATTCTGTAAAAGTCCACCTAGTGTGTATGTCTGTTTCGTCTGCTGTTGAAATTCTTATTGGCTGGGCTTGGCTGTGCATCTACAGCAGCAAGGCACCACAGCCAATCAGCACTTCAGCAGCAGACGAAATGGACATGTCCTCCAAGTGGACTCTTACAGAATAAATACCTCCCCATGTTGCCTTTGTGCAGAAACTCTAGTTTACGATTCTGTAGCACAGGTGGCTCGAGAGTACTTACCAATTTGACACGTGTGACCATGGTAGTTTTCTGGGCAATGGCAGACGAAGGTGTCGCCAATGTCTTCACAGGTACCACCATTGAGGCATGTGTCACTATCACAGTGAGAATCCCCTGGAACAGTGTCAAGAGGTGTAAGTATAGAACCAAGCAGCCATGGGGATAAGACTAAAATAAATTTGTATCGCACTCTTGTGGCAGCTCGCTCTGTGGTTGTTTGTATGTGCTGACAGGGAGTATACTCACGGAGGTTGCAGGTCTTCCCTTTCCACGTTCCTTGACATTCACAAAGGAAGTCGGCAATCAAGTCTGTACATCTGCCTCCATTGTGGCATGGATTGGGTTGGCATTCGTCTCGATCTAAAAATGTAAGACTGCATTATAGACATCGTCTTACTGTGTTGGTGAGACTACATCACAAATGTGTTGCCCAGTAACGCTGGATAGTATCCAATTTTACAAAACTGGCTGACCAGTTTGGTGTCTTTTGCACAAAGATAGAGTATATCTTCCAAGAGTAAGTTCTTCTTAAATCCAGTTGGACAGCATGCATCAGCTAATCAGCTATGCAACGTGCATGCAGGAGTGAAACAGAATGACACTTGTATGCTTTGTGAGAACAGAATTCTACATACTTTTGCTACAGTGTGGGCCTTCCCATCCCTCTGGGCAGATGCACTTGTAGCTGTTGACTGCATCCACACAAGTTCCTCCATTTACGCACGGTTGATGAGCACAGTCATTGATGTCTGCAATGCAACAATGGCAAGGGACATTTAGCATGAACTAATATAATAAAATTTGCGTGCAGCATTCATTTCATCAGATCAATGTGCATAGATAATTGGTTCCAGACAGAAATGCAGCATCTTGTCAAAGAAAGACAGAAATCCAGTGACAACATTCTTATTCGTGGTTTAGATATTTCCCGCAAGCTCCATCATCTCATTTGGAGAAGCTCTGATCTTAGTGAGTGTGTTAATTATGTTCTTTGTGTACCACTGGTCTAAACGATAGATATGCTGCGTGCCCACGTCGCCCTAACCCCAACTGAGAGTTATTTGCACCCAATATGGCGTGTATGCGCAACGTCAAGGGCACAGATACGCAGACGCGTGTCTCTGCTGCCCCTGCCGAGTAGCCGTGCGGTGAACGAGCTGGGCGGACTTCGATGATCGCGTTTCATCTGAACACGGCGAGAGGGGTTCGGATACCGTGAGGCTGAATGGAGGGGGGGGGGGGGGGGTGACGCGGGAGGGAAGAAGGGAGCGGCTGGTAGCAGCGGCCGCTCTTTGGGCCGAGCAGCTCGTTTGCGAAGTGACAGGCGCGCGCGTGCTCCAGTGTCCAGCGCGGCTGGAGCCCCCGCGCCGCCACTTGCGCGCGTTGAGGCCGAGAGAACAACCGGAGGAGCGGCATTCCATTCTCGGCGCGCCGCATCCGGTTGGAAGCGGGAGCGGAGCCCACGGCCGGCTTCTGGGCGGCGGCGGCGAGAGAAGACCCCCGCCTCCCGCGTGCGCTCCCTGCATCGCAGGTCGGGCGACGTTTCGATCTTCTGCCCTTCACCCGCGCCTGCCACCCGCGCACGGAACGACAAGCGGGCTACAAAGAGCGCGCCCTCAACCCCCCCTCCCGCCCACTACAGTTGTTCCAGAGAATCGGCGGCGGCGCGGTCTCAACACGCGTCGGCTACTGTGGAGCGTAATTGAAGCGCGTATGCGCGCCCTGCCGCGCGACGCCCCCTCCCCCCTTTCCCGGCCAGTGCTTTCGTTTTATCTCCTGCAGCCCTTCCGGCGGTGTTTATATACACTGGCCACGCGCTCGTTTCGATGGTCACTGGTCTGGCCGGAGACCTGCCGCGCTAGGCCTCGTGAGGTCACGGGCCTGCAAGCTGTAGCGTCGTCTGCTTTGGCGGCCCTTATCTCGAGCTTGTCGAGGGGTAGGTGTATCGTCTGCACGTCGGTGCATTCTGTCCCTCCCTCTGTCAATAAGCCAACGCGCAGACTCTGGTCGGGTTCCAGAAGAGGTTACATTTTTCTCGCGGCAGGCGCGCCGCGCCGATCGTGCTCATTTAATGACTCGCTTCCTGCACTTCGTGCGGGTATCGTAGGTTTGTAGCAGGAGTCTTGGTTGAGTGTGAAGCATTTGCCTTTGTGCCGATGGTTGTACGACTACTCTTCTGATGCCCTCTTAACAAGGTAGTCCCTGCTCCCCTTCACCTGTCATCCACATCTCTCTTTTCCCTCTCCGTCCTGTGAACAAAAGGCAACAGACCACGTGTGACGTCTGACATCGTAAGGAAATCACAGTTCGCTGCCTCACTCAAAAAAAAAAGAAAGAAAAAGGAAATGAAAAACGTACACCTTTGGCTAAAGGCATATGCAACTCTATCAGAATTAAGGTTCCATAATTCCATTTGCTTGCACCTTCCCGCAGAACGGCCGTTCTTTCCCAAAGAACAGTCACCTCGAAAGAGGAGTATGCGGAGCGTGGTTCATGAGCCTAAGCTACTGATTCGCCGCAGAATTGACTCCCAACCGCGTAAACATCACGACAAGTGGACCGCCAAGGAGCAAACGATGGAAGTCCCGCGGCGTGCATTGTGCCCTCGTGCGGGGCAGCCGAAACGAGCGCGTATGGCGGTGGCACTCCTGCACAGGGCGGCCAGGAGGCGAAGGGCTCTTCTTCCCAGAAAGAGAGTCAATAAGCGACCGGGCACCACTCAGCGCGCCGCCGCTGCCACCACCGAAGCGCTCTCTGGTTCTTTGTGGGGCCTCGCGAGATTCCCTCTCGTACTGCGATCACGCTGCTCATTGCGGGAGCAGCCGCCGGCTCCACGGGCTACACTTTACCTCCGCCAGCACGGCGGCAAAGAAATGGCGAGGGAGCGAATGAAGCGCCACCGCCGCCGAGAAAAGGCAGCTCATTGCGAGGCTCGCTGTAACGAGCGACGTCGTAAAAAGCGCATTTGAGAAAAGCGCTTAGTGCGGTATACGCCCCTACCCGCGAGAGGCTGTATCCCGCCGTCTTGGCCTGCGCCTACGTAGCTGCAGGTGCGAGGAAAAAAATGATTCCCTCCCGAGCGCGTTTTTCTTCTCCCGTGGCAGCTGATAACATTTCTATTCGCTTTTGTTTGCATTCCTGAACGGCACTGGTACAGTCGAGCTACAGGTGCGGCGGCGGGCTTCTCCGGAATTTTCATTGAAGCGGTGTTTTGACGTGCGAGCTTCCCCGAAAATGAGCGCACGATGTGTACTCTGTTGTATACGTGATAGGACGAAGGAAAATGCTATGATCACGGAGGAATTTGTGATTGATCGGAATGAGAAAGAGGGAAGGAACCATAGAAGGATACGATTGTCAAAATCCAGCGATATATAGCTTCCCGGTAGACCTACTGAGATATGGCACCACATTAAAATCCTTGCGAGAGTATACATCGGGCATTGATATCGGGATCGATCTAAATGTCTCGGCAACACAGCCGCCCACGCAAAGTGGGGGTTCCAGAAGAGCCGAAGAGTGAGTTATGATGCTGCGTCCTGCAGCCTCACGTGTTGATGACTGGCGTGAAGTTTCGTCGTTATCGCCGAAAATGGCCAAAACAATTTTTTCTTTATCAGTGTCACGAAAAGTTACCAACAGAATTCTTACAGGTGCACCAATAACTCGCCTCATCCATGTAGGGTGACATTGCCGCATTCACTTACCAGAACGTCCAACTCCACCGTATGACTCTAAGCAGTTAGGAAAAGCCAACTTCAAAAGCAACATAGCGCATGGCCGCTTTGGTGATACGCCAAGTTCGGCATGTCGCGAATGAATGGTATATTTTGTTCTAAATGTGTATCTGAAGTTCTTGTGCTTTTGCACCTCTACACTTCCTTTACTGCATTAAAATCTGGCCGTACACATAACGAAATTCGATGTATCCGAGCAAGCTTCAATGGCTTTTTACGGGGGGATAATCTTCGGAATATGCCGCATAAGATGTGTTTTTCTCTGAGGCAGACCGGGAGGAAAACACTTTTAATCGTCGCAGGCAGGGCATGGAAAAAGTTTGAGCCCCGTTTGATTCACCGGCACCAACTAATAAAGCGGTTCACAGCAGTTAAACGTGAAAGCCGTGTTCATGCCAACAGTCTCTGCGGAGCTTCCGCTGACTTACTATACCGACCTTACGATTGTACGCCCGTGAGCAAAAAAGAAAAAGTATACAGACCAGGGATTCCACGATAAAGCGTATTTTCTTCTCCGCCTATGACTGTAACTTTAAATCGAGCTAGGGTGGTTGCATGATAAAAACGACGTACAGCGCGAAGGACAAGGCCGGCCAGTGTATGTCGTCCGTCGCCCTCCTTGTCCTTCGTGCTGTACGTCGTTGAAATTGAGGTCTGTATTTAAAGACAACTTGGCATTGCGAACTTTCAAGGACACTCGCAAATTTCAGTTTGTGCGTCTGAATGACAAATAAATTCAGCTTTTTTTTTCCTCCCCGCAAAGTCGGAACAAGAGTACACGCTTACTCTCGTGACAGTAGCGGCCCGTGTATCCGGCGTCGCAGACGCAGCTCGACGTGGCCGCCGCCGCCGCGCTGCCGGTGGCGACGCAGCGGCCGTGCGGGCCGCACACCGAGGCCCCGCCGCCGTGCTCTTCGACGGCCGCACAGCCCTGCAGGGAGGCCGGGGGCGAGCACGGCTGGCCGCCGGGACCGCCGCACGGTCTGTCCTGCGTGCAGTTCTTGCCCTGCGAGGAACGCGGCGCGAGCAGGGGTCAGGGGTGCGAACTCCCTTCGGGAACTAATGCAGGAAAAGGGGTCAGACGCTGCCCTCAAAGGTGTATGCCGAAATGTTTCCTAGCCACGTATTTTCGTATGTTACGTTGTATGGATTGGAGGCACTGCGGTGGCAAAAATAGAAAAAAAAAGAAAAAGCGGGATTATGGGACGGTACGACCAGCGAAGGCAGAGGGAAGTTTCAACAGGCGCCAGCCAATGAGAAGCTTGATGGTGCGAACGCACGTGACTTACTGGCACGCGTCATTCGCGTTAATTCTTTTTGTTTTTTTTAGACATTTAAGGTTAAGGGTATTGACCAATGGAACAAACCAAAAGCGCACACAAGGGCGTAAGAATTTTTCGAAACATCGCCGGAATCATCTTAGGGACCCTGGACTGAGAGTTCCTCCCACACTGCTCTCGCCATTCAAATATTATTAATAAAGATGCTTTACTCTCTCGCTGTACGTTTTTACACCATTAGGGGTACTTTGATTTCATGGATAACACCACAATAATTCTGCCAACATTTTTACGGTGCTGCGCGTTGGAACGCGGCCTGCTCAGACTGGAGCGCCCTGAGAACACGCCTTGTATCCGAGGCTACACTGTCGCACAACGTAAGCGTTGGCCCCCTCTCACTGGTTTTACTTGTGTAAAAGTGGAGCTTTGACTCCGGATAAGCGACCACTGAGCCCTTTCGCGGCTTTGTCAGGACGCTGCGGGGATGTATACGCTACACTCTAAAAAAAAACACACACACACTTCAAGGTCTAAATATCTTGTTCCGGGGTTGATAGCCTTTCGGAGTGTTAGGGGCACCACGAGCAAAGGGTGCTTGCATGGATGTAAGAAACAAACAAAACGAAAAAAGCACCCTCGTTTCACTCCTAAGTGTGTTTGACATTCTTATGCGTCGGCGTTCAATTACGCGTATATACCTGGTAGCGGTCGGTGCAGTGGCAGTAGTAGTCGTGCGAGCCGAGGCTGAAGCAGGAGGCGCCGTGCGCGCACGGGTTCGGGTGGCAAGGGTCCTCGTCACGTTCGCAGCGCGCGCCTCCGTAGCCCACGGGGCAGATGCACCGGAAGCCCGGAGGCTGCGGGGAGGCCACGCAGTCGCCGCCGTTCTGGCACGGACGCGCCAGGCAGCCGCTCAGCTCCTGCGCGACCACAGATATATACCGTCACTATTTAGCGAAAGGAACTTCAAAGGATCTTAGAGTGGAAAGTTAGGCGAGTTGGTGTACATTCATAATGGGAACAGCGCTAACAAGACGACGACGGAGTGAAAGGACACAGGTCAGGGCTCGTCCTGTGTCCTTTCACTCCGTCGTCGTCTTGTTCGCGCTGTTTCCATTATGAATTCAAAGGATCTATTGAGTATCATGCACGCTGTTCCGTTGGGCGGTCTTTGTGCATTACACCTGTGAACTGACAGAAGACGTACGTGTTTTTTATCGTTTATCTCGTGATTTATTGTTTGATTGCACCCAATAACAGAAGTGCGCTCCTGGGACTACTTGAAGGGGTCGACATACAGTGCTTATAGTGCTTATATATAGACGCGTACGCAATATGTTAGAAGGTAAAGGGAAACAGAGCATATTACGTGCCGCGTGATGTAAGCGTGACCTTTTTAGACGGTAAACGAATAAATGTTGGGGGACAGTTGGCGTCAGTGGTCTATGCACCCCTATCTCCTGTCTGTCATTTCCGTTATCGCTGTTTGTCGACACCGAGATTGGGGTGAGTTACGGGCGATGCCAAAAAGGTACCACGAATATGAGAATGAGATAAAATTGAGGCGTTAGGCCTAACGTCACCATGTGGCATTGCGTGCATACGTATGTGCGAATCGGGGGCAAGTGCGTCGCGATGTGTCACGTTCGTGTCCATGCAGTGCTTGGTACTGATCAGCAATCTGTGTCTCGGGGCTTACTAAAGACAATATTTAGAACACACCACTATATTCAACGGCTTATACATGTATATGTATACAGGTACGAAGCTTCCGCCTCTCGATATATTCCTGTAATTGCATGCAGGTAAGTCAATGCAAGGACTTGCAAGTGTGGAAACTTAGGCTGCAATTTGCAGGGAGCTGACAGTGAACTGCATTTTATAGACGACGCCAAGTCCCTGGCTCGCTCCGAAGTTGGGGAAACGCAGCCCGAAGTTGAGCTGCAGCGGAGAGTCGCATGCGGTGGGGAGAAGTGGCAGCGCAGTAGATATAGAAGTAAGGGTAGAACTATATGCCTAATTACCGGAGGCTCGTCGAATGAAAACTGTAAAGGGACGCCTCACGGTAACGCTTATTAACGCGACAGTTTTCCAACAGTGTAAATTTCGTTTATTCCGTGTTTTCTTCTGCCCGTGTCGCTCGAGCGAAGCTCATTCGACAAAGCGACACGCTTAAGTTCGACTATAGCTACAGCTTTTGTCGTCACACGAGTGTACTCATTCGACCAGCACTAACATCTGCAAGTGACAATATATGAGAGAGAAGGGAAGAAGGAGAGGCAGGGAGGTTAACCACACTGAGTCCTGTTTGCTACCCTACACGTGTGGAGGGGAATGGGAAGCTAAAGAGAGAGAGAGGAAACGTGAATCTATACCGCACTTTCACATTGCACTAAGTATATACGAGGCGTTACACGTTACCTGGCATCGGGATCCGGTCCAGCCGGGCGCGCAGGCGCAGGCCCAGGTGCCGTTGCGCTGGACGCAGCTGCCGCCGTTGAGGCAGGCGGCCGGCAGGCAGCCCTGCGGCCCGCGGCCCAGCTCGCAGTTGGTGCCGGAGAAGCCCGGCCGGCAGCGGCACAGGTAGTGCTGCGGCCCCGCCGTGTGCTCGCACGTGCCGCCGTTCATGCACGGCTCGTGGGTGCCGCAGTAGTTCAGGTCCTGGTCGCACAGGATGCCGCCCCAGTTCAGGTCGCAGATGCACTGCGCGCGCGGAGCGGGGTTCGATCTCTGGAACTCGTATGCGTGTGTGGCTCGCGAACGTGTATACACACGCAAGGAATGCTCGCACACAAGAGGAAGCGAGAACGAGCCACGGTGTTCCCCGCGCCGTCCGCTAAACCGATCCAACCAGAACGTGACACCCTGATAGCAGTGCAAGAGTGGAAGGGAGCAATCGGGCCAACTATACTGTATAGACTCCTCCATCGCCACGGCTGGCATGGCGATAGAGGGAGCTTGCGTTACAGCCAGATGTCGCACCTGTAAGGCTTCCATCTCCTCAGCTTTTTCGCTCTCTGGTATTCCTTGCTTATTAAGAGCTCTATAGGTGGTGGCGTACCTCCGTTTCAGATTGATTGATTGATTGATTGATTGATTGATTGATTGATTGATTGATTGATTGATTGATTGATTGATTGATTTGAATCTGGACGGCGACGAACGTGGTAATGTACGCCTCCGCGGGTGAATTTTCAATTTTATTCACTTTTACTCGCCGACTATATTGGGAACTCATTCGTCCAGTTCACTCGGGTACGCCTTGCTGCGACTACGGGGAACATGGTGAGGTCCTGTTCCGGGTGTCACCTGAGTTTACGTTCGTTTGCGCAAAGAATACTCACAGGCCCAGATGTGTCAACGCGAAACCTTGCAGATAGCGATCCAGGCTCAGTGTGAACACTAATACAGCGAGACTGATAAATTTTGTCTTGCGAAACCCAGAAAGCCGCGTGATTAAACGAAGTTGCAGGTAATCTTGACAAATGCGCTTGAGTGCAATAGGAAGAGCGGAGCATCATTGGAAGGGCCTTTATGCAAACCTCTGCAGGCTCCACCCTCCTTCGATCTCTCCGTTCTTGAACTAAGGGTTTTCTCTCTCTGCGGGCTCTCGGTAGTGATCTCTGTGAACGCACCGCAGCGTCAGATAAAGCTAACTGCGTACATACGGAAATCCGTGTGGGCTGCTACAGCTCACCTGCCAGGGCGTGTTGTTGCAGTATCCGTGCCGGCAGCCCGGGTAGGGGGCGCAGTGGTCGCACAGCTCGGACTTCCAGCCCGGCCGGCAGACGCACTCGCCGGGCCGCTCGCAGTACCCGTGCACGGGGTGGCATCCGCGGCGGCACACGGGCGTCTCGCACGTGGCGCCCGACCAGCCCGGCCGGCACAGCTTGGAGCCGTCGCGCGAGCACCGGTAGTGGCCGAAGCGGTCGTCGCGCGGCTTGCACAGCGTCCAGCAGCTCGGCCCGTAGTAGTTGGCCGCGCACGTGACCCGTATGCGGTACGAGAGCTGCGCGGCTCGGCCCGGGTGCCGCAGCGTGTGCCACTCCTCGCTGGGCAGCACCAGGCCCGAGTAGGCGAGCCGCTCGATAGGCCGGTCCACGTCTGCGGGACACACAAAAAGGGGTTTAGTAGTGTGGTTTGCTGGGCCAGTTGGCGCGTGGTGAACATATAAGGGGTTCCAGCAAGTACGGAGGCGAGCACAAGTCGCCACTGATAGCCACCTAGCGGGCGCTTCCAACAGTACGCGCGGGAGCAGTAGCAGACGACAACCCTTTGCAGCAAGAATGGCTGAAGTTCGCAGCCGCGATTTCTCCTTTGTTCGGGCTGCTGCTTCTGTCCTGTCCGTTTCTTTTTACTTATGCTCGCGTCCGTACTTGCTGTAACCCCTTACACGTTCACCATACAAAAGGGGTTTGTATGTAGGCACGAAACGACGCGGACACACGTGGCAGCTAGGGGCAGGAAAAAAAAAGAAGCAAGGCGGCGACGCTGCGCGAAGACAGGTGTGTCACTGTGCCGCCCATATCGAAAAAAAAAAAGAAAAACTTTCTTCCTGAAAGTCTCTAATCGTGATATCCCTACGCGCGCCGCACGATCTCTGAGGCCACGCTCTGGTCGCAGAGTTTTGTATAAAATACGAAACTATGCATGCCTCCCATCACTGAGGGCCTCTCGCGCTACGTGCGTACCGGCAGTGGCATAAGTTTAAAGGCGTATTCCGTGTGTTTCGACTGCACTGTTGCCGGGCAGTACATAGTGACGGAAGTGTGGATGCTCCAAATATATATATATATATATATAGGATGTAAGAGTTGTTGTTCCTCACTACAGATCTTTAAGAGTAGGGCCAGTGACAACGACGATCCTCCGCAATGTGGTTGCCGTATAGCTTAATAACACTTGCTTCACGCGGCGACACGTGAACTTTTGACGTTGAAACCATTTGCGCGTAAATTTGTTCGCTGGAAGCTGCGCTCCATGCGGCCTGCGCCTCCTCCTTTTTTTGTTTGTTTATCCTAACCGGTAACCACGGAGGTGCTGCACGCGGGGACCTTCGACTTCTTTCAGGGCTATGCCATAGCAATCTTCGACTGCTCTGAGAGCATTAGACACTTCCTCCTCAGCACTGACGTAATCGAGCCTATGGGCAGACGCTTATTTTGGCACCGAAATCCGGAAGAGCAATGGTTACTAATAATGTGTAATAGGTTGATTATTAAAAGAAAAGAATTAAAGTCAAAGTTCAATTTTTTTCTCAAGTTTCGCTCCGTAGCGTCGGTGTGACGTCACAAATTTCGAAACACTTATTTTTCGTATTTTGGCCGTTGTGGCTCGGTAAAAGTAGTCGCAACTTGCGCAACTTCTAATTCCAGTATTTGACTCTTACGACACGATGCAGTCGATATGTACCAATAAGAAATTGCCTAGGCCCGACCGAGCGGGCGCCGTCAAATCAGTGACATCACGGCGCGCTGCTTGGTGTGGGAAGGCGCCGGCGACGTCGCCGCCTGTTTTTCGATTGTTTCTTTTTTTGGCTTGCCAAGTCAGAGTGGCTTTCTTGGTATTGTAGGAGGGTAATTTACTAATACACACCTCGGATATCTTGTTTTTGACAAAATATTTGGTGGCTTGGGTCTTGAAAGCGCGCTACGTGTCGCCGTCTATCTATCTATCTATCTATCTATCTATCTATCTATCTATCTATCTATCTATCTATCTATCTATCTATCTATCTATCTATCTATCTATCTATCTATCTATCTATCCGTCCGTCCGTCTGTCTGTCTGTCTGTCTGTCTGTCTGTCTAATTTCTTTGTGCTTGTTTTTTTTTTTTTGTGCGCTACATATATAAATTATCTTAAACGTCCCCGGCATGCCACTTTAGTTTCGGTTTGCTTCTTAGTGGAAGCCCGCACAGAGCGCACACACCGTGGTGATATGTCTCATGCACGGGTTATACAGCAAGAGGCGCGACTCGAATCCAAAAAAAAAAAAAAAACGGCTATTAGAGGTGCAACGAAGGGAAAACGGCGAATTCTCGCTAAATTACCGCGACACGTGCGATGTCGGGAACACCCACGACTCGCTACACAAGCGCCTCCCTTTGTCGCTGCAGGCCTCTCGGCGCCTTCCCATTTTTTTTCTAAAACAAACGACGTTCTCCAGCAGAGACAGGCGGCGGGCAGAGCTCACGTGTCGAGCACTTCGCGCGCACTTGTGTTCCGGTTCGTGACGTAGGAAAAAAAAAAGAAAAAAACGCTGCCGTCGCATGCGACTCGCCAACCGTGCACGCGCTCTGTGGGATACCACGCTGGCCTAACCGAGGAAAAGAAAGGCAGTTCCCTGATCTCGGTTCTCAGAATCCCGTCCACGCTGCTCGTTCCTGCTTATATATATATATATATATATATATATATATATATATATATATATATATAAGCTGGGCATATATATATATATATGCCCAGCTGAAGCCTTAAAAAAACTCGGCTAATAAAACGCGGTAGTAAATGGAGCGCGCACATCCTCTTGACACCCATGTAGACGGGTGCTAATGCGGACTTGCACGCTATATGACACCTCAACTTGATTTTGCTGCGCACCCTTCTTCTGTAGGGTGCTGTATAGCACCCCATGGTGTAGGCAACAGCACCCTTAGGTTGTCTGTCTGGCGACGAACTGATTTGCACGCTTAAGGGTGTTAAAGTTTTTAGTGTGATAGTTGGCTCGTGATTTAATTGAAAAACGACATGAAGGCACATTCTCGCTCGTATCTTCTTTTTCTTTTTTTCCCTTTTCCCCGCACTATTCTTAAGGATAAATCGCTTCTTTTCCCTTTATTTCCCCACTAATGCTCACCGCTTTCTTCCTCTCTTTCTTTCTTTCTTTCTTTCTTTTTTGTTACACTCACTGGGCGAATACGTGTGGAAAGTAACCATCGTCGTTTGACGAAACTTTTGTCGTTCGTTACGTCGTTAATTCACCCGCTCACCTTCTCGGACTACTTGCATAAAAAAGAAAGAGGAGCGTGTGCTCGACAGAACACGTGAACAGCGCGGATGCCGCACTCGCGGTCGATTCGACCTTTGACCCCACTCCCCGTTCGGCAAGTTGACGGCGCTCCTCAGCCGCAGCGTTGGAACACGCATTATTTAGATGCTGCTGGCGTAAAGGACTCCGGGATCACCGCTTTCCTGCCGGAAGCTGACAGCAACGAAGGACACTTTTTTTTTCGTCTGTGTCTCGGGTTTATTTTTTTATTTTCGGTCGCGTCTTTTGTCCCCACACCGGCGAGAGAGGGACAGTGTTCCTTCCGGGTTCCCTAAAAAAAGCACGCGGACCTGCTAGTGCCTGCGCTTGCGGCCAAAGCGATTGGGACGGTATTATTTTGGGACTCTGTGCTCGGCCATCGCTCCCGCGTAGATGGGCCGAGGAGGGAAAATAAAAAGGGCGTTGCGTATGGTTGCATATGCGACAAGCGCCCCCCCTCCTCTTACCCGCGCAGGTTCTTTACTGTGCGGCGTCGGCTGTTGTGTATGTGGGCGTCCTCTTGCGTGACGACTGCCACGTGTTTGGGCGTCCCCGCTGGCAAAACAACGGCGACAAAAAAAGGCGGCGAATAAGTGATGCCTAAAACACGGCATGGCTGGCGTCACTATAGGAGAGACGCACGGTGTTGGGGGAGATGAAAAAAAAAAAGACAGTGGCAAGAGGAACTGAGGTTTTGTGTGTGTGTGTGTGCTCGAGATACACGTGGTGCAAGGTCAGGGTTGACGGGTCGATGACCGGGCGACAAACTAGCGGACCCCTTGTGCCTGCGCAGACTCTTATTCTCTCCCAGGGCTGCGTATGGGTACGCACGTTATAGCCGTTAACGAAGAGTGGCTGTCAAAGCCGTTCTTTTTTTGTCGGCCGAAAATGCCAGCACCATATGCTCCCGACATGCGCCGATTTCCGGCTATTCGTTAATACCTACCAGACAATGCATTGCCGCATCGCTCATTGTGGCACCGGTCGAATCTCGTTATAACGAAGTCGCATCCGACACTAAATTGCCTTATGTCCGATATTCGTTGTAAGCATATGATCATGACAAGACACGCATATCGGCGACATTTTTCTCATTTATTTCGTTATATCAGATAATTTGTTACAGCCATGTTCGTTATATCGAGGTTAGACTTATTCTAAGTGGAACTTATGAAGTGTTTGGAGTGACAGCGTGCTTTACTAGTACAAAATGTAGAACTTAGTACGTGCGACAGTTGAAGTTTTCGTAAGCTTGCTCCACGAATTCAGGTAAATATAGCGACCCGAGCTGCCGAAGCCGAAATGCTCGCTGACGTCTTTACTAAAAATTAACAACATAGCTCCATCTACAAAGTAACAATATTTTCAAGCGAAGCATATGTACAACTTTCATTAGGCAAACTCAGCTAGTGCCCGTATTGAAGTACTGGCCGAGCACTGTTTCAGGGACCTGACGAGAACTGGAGCACGTGAACGGTACTACAGTAAACCCTCGTTGCAACGAAGTAATCTGAACAGGAAATTTATTTCGTTATAGGCAGTATTTTGTTAGAGGCGGAAGATTTATAGTAACGCGAGAACGTGAAAAACTTCGAATGAAGGCATTTCGTTGTAACTAGAGTTCAACGTATGCAGCATGGCGTTACCGATGGCCAAATGATAATATTCCGCACGGAAATCGCAGTACAGGCTTCGCATCGCTGCTCCGTTGCTTCATTCCCAAATATGCAGTGGAGTAAAGCGTGATACGAAGCAAGTGACATTTTGGGCAGCCATTGCAAGCCAATACGAGGTTTGATGTTTTAATGCTGGCAGACCCTTATAAAAATGAACGTTAACATTCTTTAGAACTCCTACCAACTTTCTATTTACTTTATTGACAGTCTATTAACATTTACATTCTAGTAACATTTGTTCACACACAGTCAAAAGACTTCCTTCTTACTTTTGTATAAAGAATATTTTCAATACACCGTTAACAGACTTTCTTCTTACTTTTCTATAAAGAATATTTTCAATACACTGTTAACAGACTTTCTTATTACTTTTGTATAAAGAATGTTTTAAATACACCGTTAAAAGACTTCCTTCTTACTTTTGTATAAAGAATATTTTCAATACACTGTTAACAGACTTTCTTATTACTTTTGTATAAAGAATGTTTTAAATACACCGTTAAAAGACTTCCTTCTTACTTTTGTATAAAGAATATTTTCAATACACTGTTAACAGACTTTCTTCTTACTTTTGTATAAAGAATATTTTTCAATACACCGTTAAAAGACCTCCTTCTTACTTTTGTATAAAGAATATTTTCAATACACTGTTAACAGACTTTCTTCTTACTTTTGTATAAAGAATGTTTTAAATACACCGTTAATAGACTTCCTTCTTACTTTTGTATAAAGAATATATTTAATACACCGTGAAGACTGATGATGATATGTAGTGTTTATTGGCGCAAGGGCCAAGTGTGGCCTTCTTACTTCTTACTTCTTACTTCCTTCTTACTTTTGCACACAGAATATTTTAAGGTCTCCATCAACATGTATTTTTCTAACTTTTATCTCTATAACCACTTCAGTACTGCGTCAGAAGGCTAGTTACTTTTGTGTAAAGAATGTTGTACTATACATCATCGAACTATATTTTTTTGTTTGAAGGACATGTATCCTCAGTACGTCCACAGCTCGTACTGTTTGCCAAAAAATATTTAGAATGGGAAGTAACCTGAGAGTTTCTGATAAATTTTTCTAACACACATTACTGCCGATATATGACATACTCAGGAGTCAAGCTCATTGTTTTAAATCATAGTCCCCATCCAAGTGGGTAGCCAATTGTTGACGGAGTGCTCCTAAAATGTTTAAAGAAATATGTTCGTAAATTCTTAGAACTAATCTTTTAGAGGATCTACTGGACTACGTGAGCGCGCGGTGACGTCAGCACACTCCGAGAAAATTTGCTTGCGCTACACCACCTGACCGGTGTGATAGCGGACTACTGTACAGGCCGCGCACCAGTTGCAGAGCTTTATCCCGACCTTGGGGCTGGTTAATTTAAGGCCGATTTACGCTTGAGCCGTGACGCATGCGGTCGTGCAGAAAACTGTATATTTCGCCCACTGGTTCACAAATTTTGGCATACACTGGGCTCGCACATGCAATGTAAACCGAAATGTGTGTACCAGTCTACGAAATGTGCAAATTTTCACCCGACCACATGCGTGCGGGCAGGCGGGTGGTGTGGTGTAAGGCTCGAGCGTAAATTTGCTCTTACCACGCACTGCTATTGCAATGCCACCAATTAGCTTTGCAACGAGATAATCAGGTCAGTGCATTCTGCGATATAAATAGTACGCCCTAAGCTGGAACGTGTCAGCATAGTAGCGTCACGATATTTGTTAAAAAGAAGAAAAAGAACCGAAACTCAGGGTAACACGGCGCTGGAACGTTGCCGCTCAAATGTCCAAAAGACTGCAAAATACAACTACTGCTGAGTGAGAGCGTGTATTGACCTGAGAAGCGCACAGGTCGAATAGAAAGAAAAGCTGAACTCTGTGCAAGCAACACTTTTCTGTGAAAAAATAATTAAATTACCCTTACAGCATAAAAAAATGTAGCTTTCTACGCGTTCATATTCGCACGCTTTTGTCCCTGCCTCCTACCGACGGCTTCTGCATATTAAAGGAAATAGAACCTTGCATCAAAGTGAAGGCAAAGTAACTATGTCAACTGATGTGCTTTATGGCGATCGTAGCTTGCTGTGTGTGAAAACAGATCGAAAAGAAATAATTATGCACTCTTAACATTCAGTGATCTTGCTTCACAACACGGCGACAAAATTTTGAGCTCCGACAAAGGTTCATGACATCCGTAATAATGGCATTCCGTATGCCAACAGCCAGGATATCAAAGGCCATGCTTTTGCCGTGCTTCGGGCGTCTGAAAACTGCTAACGTCATAGCCGCCCCGCTTCGGACATATATTTGACTATAAAAATAGTACTACAATGTGCTTCACCACTGGGCGCCAGGGAGGAATGTTTTGTCTTTGAAAGCAGCAAGTGCTAAAGGATGCTCTTGCGCAAAATAGAATAACCACATAATTTACCCAATATGATTTTATTGTTCTATGTTTATTACATTTCGAGAAAAAGTCGGTTTTCAGAAGAATAATTGGCTCGAAAGATAAAACTATACAGCCCCTAAATGCCCAACAAAATTGAGCCGGCTACCTTCTCAGTTTTTTTTTTTTTTCAACCTCGGCCATGAGGTACATTCCTCCCTCTAAGTGCAGTTCCCAGAAAGGGGTGCGTACACAAAGGCCGGCCACAGCTTTCACCAAGAGGCGAGGAATGTATAGGTGTGAGTCAACCATCGCAAGGTAGCGGGGGAGGGGGGGGGGGTGCATGTTTCGGCTTAAAGAGGGGCTTTAGTTCCGCGGCGGTCAAGGCGAAGCAGGTGGATGGAAAGAATGTCACATGCCTCTCCCGCGCATGCGCACAAATTCGACAGTTGGCCGAGTCGAGGCAAAGAGGAAGACCATCGCAATCGCTATCAGTTCCTTTGCGACGCCGGCATGGTACGGTCGAGCGATGTAGGTGTTTCGTGGCGTATTGTAGCAGCAATCTAGCTATTTTTGCTGCTATTTATGCTTATGCTGTGTTGTGGCTAATTCATCGATGCAAGCCAACCAGCAAGGTGTTTGCGAAGCCCACGGTGCTTTCTTCGTTGCGTGATGTGAGCGTTTCTGGAACTTCTCTGCCAGGTGCGATGCAGTGTCGTGTGAAGTGATTTAATATTGGCACTGACCGTGTTTTAAACTGCACAAATAGCGAACAGCTGTTCCTCAAGACTGCTATGCGCCGAAGTTTTCTCTATCTCCAAATTATATTAAAAGGTATGTTCTTTTCCATCATTTTTCATAAACATATTATTTTGATGTTATTTTATTTCAGTTTCTAATGCCGCATTTTGGCAGGTTATTATAGCGCGAACTGTAACGACGTGAAATGTTCTAAGAACGATTTTCTTACCTTTTTCAGCTGCCCCGCGTCATGGGGTTCGCTTGAAGTTGCTATAAACACGAAGCGTACAAATACTTCGTTTTCACAGCGTTCGCAATGACCTAAGGTCTGGTAAATATTGTCTGATCATGAACTCATTCTTTGCTCTTTCCTACTCTGGCTGCACAGGATGAGAAACAGTAAACTATTGAGCGTATAGCTTCACGGTTCACAATTACATATTTTTCAGCGAACCGGTTCACAATGACATAGGTTGCACTGGATAGACAAGTGCGAATGTGAAAGAAAATCATTCGCACCTGTTTAACCACTGCAACCTGTGTCATTGTGAACCGGTATATTTTGACACTGACATTTTGTTTTCGAGTAAAAATAAACGAACACGTCAAATTACAGAAGCGTTCCATATAATGTGTGCTTAAAAATGCATCAGTCAGCCATTGGTTGCTATCACTGACAAAGCATTTGTATTCTTGAATACTGCTTCAAGCTCTGTCATCTGTTTATATAAAAATGGATGACACGTTTTGCACATGCTCGGTGCAGCTAGCTGGCGCTGTTACGTTCATTCCTTCCAAAAATAACTAGCTTTGAGTAAGCGCTCGCGTGTCCACCTTCTCTGCGTCCGTGTCTACTGTGCGTGCTACGAATTTCACCATGAATAAACCATGTAATTAACTTTTTAGTGAGTAACTCATTTATGCAGGTAATTGGTAGAGAAACCCATCTTGTACACTTTCCTAATTTTAATAACACGTAGTAAATACAACGCAGCAAAGGATATGCATTGAATAGTGTGCCCCATCCTTGTCATCTCCTCTGCAAGTAAACAGGGATGACGGTCACAATTTTAGCATTCATGTGAACCTTAAAAAGCTGTTCTATGTATGTGATATGCTAAGCTGAACATGATGTTAACACTGACCATCTTGTTTCTGTGCAGGGTTGGTTCATTCTGCAAGCATTCCGAGACATCAGCTTGCATAATCGATGCTTGCTAGAGATTATGCGACAGCTGCCATGCCGTAATCAACTAAGTCATTATTCATTTTTTTTTTAATTTCTCTACTACTTCTCTCACAATTCTGTGTAAATATTTTCGTGTGAATAAACTTCTTTCAGTGCAAACTTGCATTTGTTTTCCATTTACGTGCACCTTCTAGGTTGCATACTGCCGTTTACCAACATGTTCACACATACTGACAAATGTTTACTCTATGCTACTAGGTCGTATGTGGGACAAATGTTACTAGGGGAATAGTAAGACGTCAATAGCAAGTACATAAGCACATGTAAGTAAAATTTTGCCAGAGTGTTACTAAAGAGCCTAAAGACTTGTGTTGGTTGACGGTTAGTAGAATGTTTACAGACCATCTATGAACATGCTTCAGTTGAAGTACGGTAGCCAATTCTTGATAGGATCCAATTCTTGATAGGATGTTACTAGGGTGTATAAAGACAAATGTTAATAGGGGATTGGTAGAAAGTCAACAGAAAATATATGAACATTTTTCTTTTGAAAGAATGTTAATACGGTGTATAAAGAAAGCTTGTTTATAGGGGATTGGTAGGAAGTCAACAGAAAATATATGAACATTTTTCTTTTGAAAGAATGTTAATACGGTGTATAAAGAAAGCTTGTTAATAGGGGGTTGGTAGGAAGTTAACAGAAAATATATGAACATTTCTCTTTTGAAAGAATGTTACTAGGGTGTATAAAGACAAATGTTCATAGGAAATTGGTAGGAAGTTTAAAGACATCCTATGAGCATGTTTCTATTGAAAGTTGGTGGCCAATTGTTTCTAGGGTGTTACTAGATCGTTGTTAGGATGTATAAAGACAGCTGGTAGGATTTCAATTGACTGTTGGTAGGTTCTAGTAACAAAAGTCTATAGACTGTCTAAAAAATGTTGCTAGAAATTTTTATAAGGGGACGAAAACAAAAAATCGTCGACCGCTGTCTATATTGCGAAGCGGCTATATCATACGATTGATTTCTGTTCATCACAATCACGTGATTCTCGTTTAACTTACTTTATAGTCCACTTCAGCGTCACACGAAACGCTTCAAACGATGGGCGCAAACGTGCAATTCTTTCCGCTACATTATGCGCCATGCGGTAACGTCTCTGAAAGCCATGAGAATAATTTTTATTTTGAGTCTTATCGCCAGAACTTGCAACCGTCTCGGGCCCTGTTTGCGATATGCCGCGGTTAATGGCTCAGAAAGCACGTAATGCACCGAAGACTCGACTTCTTTAAATGTCTGTATATACACTTGCTCGGAGCAGTGTATAAGCACTCCGAACCGCACTTATGCGAAGCGATTTCCCCACTATGTGCAATTTTGTTGGAGCTTGTCCTTGCTTCTGCGCGGAGTCTCTGAAGCCGTTCCTTTCAGGCACTTCTGGGGCTCGCGAGAAAGATGCTAAAGAAGAAAAAAAAACGGCACTTAAAGGGTCATTTCTGAGGAGATCCTTGTCCAGATTTGACATGACCAAGCAGCCCTGATAGCGGAGCTGATGGAAGAGTTTCTCTTTCGTGCACTGCAGATAAGGTGTACACGGCGTCGTCGCATACAGAAGGGAGATTCGAGGAGCCACGGAGGCGCGCTGGGCAGACGATCGTTACAGCTGCTGCGTGCGTTGGGTCTCTTAGCCACATCGGCATGCTTTCGGAATGAAAGCGTCACCGGAATGGGAGCAGCGGACTTCTCGGGAAACCACGTAAATTTGGAGAATCGTAAAAGAAATAACTGAAGTACACGTGCGGAGACATCCCGGGAGCTATACAGCGATGGCGCTCTCTCAGTCTTACGTGGAAGACCTTCAGGTGACGCTCAGAATAGCAAAGGAGGAGGTCGCTCACAAAGTAAGACTGCTTAAAAAGGAAGAAAGGGGGGGGGGGGGGCGGAAGAAACGCAAAAAAAAGCTCCATTTGTCTTTCGGCCGAGAGTCCCCCCCCCCCCCCCCCTCTGCGAGCTGATCTTATCGGCGATCGCGTGGTGGCGCTGTCGGCGGGAGCGCACGCGCTATCTCTTCGACTATGCCATGCGTCGCTCCCGCATTCCGCAAAGCGACTCCCGAGACTCCTCCCCGAGTGGTGCCGCTCTAAATTCTTTCTTTTTTTTTTTTTCACCGTCGGTTCAACGAAATTTGCGCAGTATCCGAAAGTGTATTCCAGGCTCTTCGCGTCGTTAGCCCGTGGACGTATTCCTTTCTTTGTCGCCCGCATGCAGCCTTGTGGACGACTGCAGAGACGTGCTTCCCTGGTGTATAATACCGCGTCTCGCTCACACAAAAGGGCCGATCTTTGTTCCCCTGAGACGTGGCGCCATTAATTTCGCTCCACTTGAAGGGGTTTCCCGTGTGAACAGGAGCCGCGCGTATGCGCCCGCGACGCGTCGCCGATGTTCGCGTGTCTAGACAGCGCCAACGTGGCTGTTGCTGCCGCTGCTGCCGCTGCTTAGGCGCGGCGTTGACTGCGACCCTCAAAGGTATGCGTTTGGACGCACCGCCTAGTTTATGTCGGCAATTTGTTATGGAGAGAATACCTGAACGCGAACTTAGTAACTCACGAGGGTATACGTTTCGCTCATTTGCAGTGTGCTGATGCAATCTGTGTATCTAGCATTCCTTTATATACGTAAATACGTGTTCCGTCTAGCGAAATAATTCAGGGTTAAGAGGCTGGAGGGACTGCCTCCAGGCGTCGATTGTATGTGATTCGGATATAGGACGAGTTTTGATGACGAAATGGCGTTTGACTCCGGTACGACAAATTGTGTCATTGTCGTAGCCGCCGTTGAGTTCGCCGTAGACTTGCAGCCTTTTCTGAAATTTACGTGCGACTACAAATCAAGGTAGACCGTAGGGTACTTGTAAAACGAAGACGAGTCAAGAGAACCAGAGGAAAGGGTAGGTACCGTCATTCCTGCGCCAACATTTCGACTACATATATGGTGGTCACGTGGTATACACAACGCGCTGACGCGACAGACGCACATGAGTCTCCGCACACGAATTACCTATACCGGTTTGAGACATCAGCGTTCTTCGATTAACGTGGCAGGAAATTGCTGCTTTCACACACACTGCTCCACTGTCCACCCACTGTTCCACTGGCCACCTCCACTGTCTCATAACGAACCTGCAGTTCCAGGCCAGTTTCCAACGCGGTATCTAAAATACAGTATTGATGTCTTCTAATACGTGTTCTGAATTAACGGTCGAACTTTTTCTTTTTTTTGCGTGCACGCAGGAATTGAATGACGAAATAGAGTATCAGGAGTTTAACATTGAAGAAGAGTGATACTCACAGGGTTCAGTGTAGTTGTTGTGATGGAGCGCCTCCAGGATCAGCGTGAACGACCTCTGCAAAACATAGACAGAAGAAAACCACATGACATATAGGCAACATCGTGCTTGTCGACAACCCTTAACAGCGCGATATATAGTGGAATTGCACTTGCGCGCGGACAGCGTACGTGTATACGTCTTCATAACGGGCTGTGTACGCTGGCAACACCCTTACCGTTAGGGCTTTCCAAAAATTTATAGAGGATGGCAACGGAGCTCTGGCTAGACGTTCGATGACAGAAGAAGTAGTTGAAGGCTATGTAATCACTCTGACAGCCTTGGGCGCACGGAAATATCCGATGGGAGAGTTACATATATCTCTCCCTGTAAAATTATCTTGTCAGATATTTGTGTGCATCTAAGGCTGTCAGAATGTTTATATAGTTTTCAACTACGTATTTTGTCATCACACGTGTAGTTAGAGCTCCGTTGTTGGCTTCCATAAATTTGGTAAGGCCCTAAGGGCAAGGGTGTTATCAGTGCGACAAACAAACACCCTTGAAAGCATATTTAGCTCCAGCAAACAAGGACGGAAGGGAGACGACACCACAAGCGCATTGTGGTGTCGTCTTCCTTCCGTCCTTGTTTGCTGGTGCTAAATGTGCTTTCAGTTTACCAAGACGCCCTACAAATGGCAAACACCCTTGAGTGTGTAAACATTTTCGGGGTGTACTGCATAGTTCTCATACGCGATATTATTAACTGCTGACAGCGCAGCCCGCGCGTTAATGAAAGAAATATCCAATGATCGACTTCGAACATGATCGTAAAACGCCAGTTGTACGATAACAGGCGGCGGTGCTGCGAATATAAATCATGCGCCCGAGCATTCTCGGCAAGTATTAGAGTAGTATACAATATGGAGTACTACATAGTACTCGCTCGCGGCGTTACGCAGAGCCACTAATAATCGTGCCCGCGAAACTGGACCCCTGGCTGCACGTGACCACGGGTCGGTACACGCGACAGGAATAGGAACGTCCCTCCTGCGCCAGCTGATGCTTCCACATGGGCTGCCTGCTTCGATATTGGTCCAATTATAACGCTCTTTCTTTCTCCTTCGCATCGCGTTCGTGCGGACGAAAAAAATAAGCGCAATAACGAACCAGAAAAGCTAGAAATAGTCGGCGGGTTCATTTTTTAAAAGCTGATTTCACCACCTCCTCCCCCTATACCTCCCATCTCGGCGCGCGTTCGTGCGACCATGCAGGCCGGAGCCGGAAGCGGTCCGCAGTCATCCTATCCTCGTGGGGACGAATTTTTTGGAGCGAGCAAGTCCTATAAAGAGGAGGGGGTGTAGAGGGGGGGATTACGGCGGGGGGGGGGGAGGGGGTGCGACACCGTACAGAATTGGGCTGCAACCGACTCCCGCCGCATGCACGTTTCGTTTAAAGATCTCGAGGGAAGGTCCTTCGAGGGCGGCGCGACGATGTCGTGACCGAGTCCTCCCGCCAGCACACCGCGCCGTGTGCGCTCCACTTGCCGCGATCTCGCGCCTCCACTCTGCGGCCTCCATTCATTCATCTAGCACTCCCGAGTCTACGCGCCACAAGGTTGACTCCTGTGCTCGCGCCCGCATACAGCAGCGGGGAGTTTCTTAAAAAGCCTCGAGCGCGTACCCCCCCCCCCCCCCCTCAGCCTGCAGCGCATGCAGCCCCGCCCCCTCTCCTCCTCTTACACCACGTGCCTGCCTCGAGCTCTCCATAAGAGAAGGTTTCTCTTCTTTCTCGGCCAACTTCGAACCTGTGTCGCAAGCTCCTTCGCCCCGCGTGGAGCCCAGAAAGCGCCTTCTTCCCCTGAAAGTCTCCCGCGGTCTGCATGGATGGAGCACGCATTGGCACGTGCAAGGTCTCCGTTTCTTTTTCTTGTTTTCTTTCTCAATTTTCCTTTCTTCTTCGGGGGGGAGGGGGGGGCAGCGGAATTTCATTTCGCCAGTTCTTAAAGAAGCGGCTTCTAGGTCGCGCGCGCTTTTGCCTAATTACTCACTTTTTTTAAAGAACGCCCCCGCCCTTGCGGCCGACACCGCGGATGCACGCGTTCCTCCTCGTCTAGCCTTTTATAAATAGAGCGACTTCCTTGCCAGCTTCTTCTTCTGCTTCTTCCGGACAGGGAGCGCGACACAGCCTCCACGCCACTCCCCGCGGCTTCGCCTTTCCAGATTCGAAACCTCCTCCTCACCACACTTTTCTTTCATTTCTCTCTGTATTATCATTTTTTTTTATCATGCGTTGGTCGGCTATAGGAGGCTTATCACGCAACTTGGCCCGGGACAGCTACGGAAGGTACAAAAAAAAAAAAAGAAACCCGGAGAAACGAATTCTCAAAATTATTTTTCACGGTCTTCCGTCCCACGTCGTGCGCGCGGCATCAACCGCGGCCACGGCAGCGGGGAAATGTGTTCTTGATTACTTCCGGAAGGCGGCGGCTGCCTCGAAGTTCCTCTTCACCTTGGCGCGTTTTTTGGATTCCGCCCCCCCCCCCCCCCCCTTCGTCTCTTCTCTTCCTCATTTCCGAGCGCTGGGTTTTCACTCCTGCCGCGAGCCCTGCAGTTTCCCCTCACGCTTCTCGGCAGTCTGGTCTCCAGCCGTTGGCTCGATGGAGCGACGCGCTTGGAAGAAAAAGAAGAAGAGAGAAAAAACAGATAAGAGAGAAAACCGCGTGTCCCGTTTCCGCGGCTCTTTCGCTCTGTTTACTTCCTCCTGTCCGTCCTTCGCCGCCATATACCGCCGCGTCTCAAGGCTTCCTCCACCGGCGCGTGTCTCCGGCGCCGGGTTCGAATCCCACCTCGCCTCGCCGACTCCGCGGCCGGCCGGATTCGTCGGCGCGGCAACGGAAAAGCGCCGGTGACGTTTTACGCGCGCGATCTGCTGCGACAAGGGGCACGGTCCGTCCCGTCTGCCGACACCCGTCAGTCATTCAGTCAGCCCGACTGACTTGATCCGTTTTTTGAAGCTCTTGTCGCGCGCTATACGGGCACTTGTCACGGGGAATGCTTTACGAGGCTCGCTCTGTACGGGGAAGGGCGCGCTCCTTGTTGTGTCAGAGCGCTGTAGAGGCCAAGAGTGACGGGGGCTGATCGTGCAACCCGCGTCGACTTGTCTCGCCAATGCAGTCGAGTGTGTCCTCCTTTTTCCCCCCGGAGATGTCACGCTGGATGACATGCACGCGCGTCGACCCGTGCTTGCGTTCTCTCGCTCCTTACCGTGATGAAGGCAGATGACTGTACATGACAATATAGCGAGGGCTGAACGGTCGTGCCGATGTGGATGAGAGTCCATAGTGAGAACTGGCACGGCGAAAAAGCGCTGCCTTGCGTGGTATTGGCACAGAAAGCCACGTTTCTGCAAGCTCGAACTTGCAGAATTCTACTCTTCTGGATGATTAAAAAAAGAAGGACAAGGCGCACTTTGATTTTGTTTGCATTTCCATATGCGGCGTGAAATTACATTGCAGACGTTTATGCAGAAGAAAGCGTGGTAAAGCACCGCATTGCATGTTCAGGTATCGGAAGACATGCACAACGACAAAGCTCTACGTGTATTACCGCAGCATGGGAAAATGTTGTATAGATATATGGTCTTCTATTCCGTGTCTTCCCAATTCACATCACGTTGGGAGTTGACATTACTTGCGTGCTTAAAGATAGGCTGAAGCACCTTGTGAAAAAGTACGCTTCGCCTGTTGACTTTGGAGTCGTGCAGCGAAGCTACAAAATCAAACGCACACTTTCGTTCTTTTTATGTATTTTCTGTATTCCCGAAAAGCCAGATTTCAAAAGGTCAGTAGTGGAGCCACAAATGCAGGAAAATTTGGTCCATTAGGGCGGTATCGATTAGTACGACTGCTACCATGGCTGCACTTGCCAACTTCGACCAGACAAGCGTGATTGGTGCTCTGAAGTTCGACTCTGCATTTGGTCGATGTCGTTACTATATTTCGTCCTTCATATTGCCTTCCGACCTGACGTTGCTGTTGTCACGTGTTTACTTAGCAGTAAGGCATCCGCGCGCAGCTGGAGTCAGCGAGAAAAAGGCGTCACGGGGCCTCTCCAGCAGTCACACAAAACACCGCTCGTCCAGTTGCGAGAAAGCTTAAGTCGTGATGCTTTTTAGCAAGTTTCAGTGAAACACTCCTCTCCCTCATTAGGCGGACCCCTATTCCGCCCTTCTCATTGAAAGAGAGACAGAGAGAAACATATATTTGTCGTGATGCTTCGTCCTCGTCACCATTCTATACTACATCAGGTCACCGCCGGCACTTTCATGATCACATACTCAGAGAGAGAAGCGGCGGATGAAAACTTTCGGGGGAAAACGGACGGGAAAGATACGCCGATTCCAACGACAGATACGGCGCCTGCGGCAAAGCACGCGCAGTCTCGGCCGGAGAGCGATGACAATTTCTTATCCGCGGCGCTCTTAATGTCCCGCGAGAACAGATGGCCGTACGCGTCGCGCGACGATCGGAAACTTCTTCCCAGCGGCCGACAGAGGGCGGGCCGCATTGGTCACGCTCTCTCCCGAAGCGCCTATAAACGTTACCTCTCTCTCTCTCTCAACCCCCATTCCGCATCGTTCGGCGAGATCGCCCACCGCATTGGAGGGGCGCCATCTTTCTGCACCTGAATGGCGGGCTCCAGGACAGGTCGCTTCGTCACTCGGTATCTATCCGCACCTGAATGGCGCGCGCGCGCATTGCGGCAGGTCGCTTCGTCACTCTCCCTATCGCGATGAAAGAGCCGCCCCAACCGGCAAGACATCGTGGGGCTGAGAAATGAAAAGTGGGCGGCAGCAGAGGTAGAGGCGGAGGGGGCTTCGTTTTGAATCCGCCCGAGATATATGCTGCATCGTTAATTTTTCTTCCTTCAGACGGCTCTAAAAACTCGCCGTCTCTCTATCTCTTCTTTTTTATCTTTGGTTCTTCTTCTTCCTCAGCGTCCGCCCTGTCGCGCTAACTGCTGACCCCGTCGTGTGAGTCAAAGTGTAACCAAATGTTCCGTGATACGTTCCGTTCAACAACTTCTTCGCATTCGTTTAGACTTCGAGTCGCCTTCGTTGTTTTCAGAGGTAGAAACAAGAAGGTCCGTCTCACTAAGAATATATTCCTTCAGTCCGTACCCTTAGAAGTTGTGCCTTCATTTAAAACATTAGGTATATTATTTAATGAAAGAATGTCATGGGATGATCATGTCAGCTTTGTAACAAATAAATGTTCACGTATTATTGGTCTTCTTTACAAGAACCGTGAGATACTACCGCGAAATGTAATGCTAATGCTATATAATTCATTGATACAATCGCATTTCAGCTATTGCCATTTAACCTGGGGTGCAACAACAGCAGGCAATCTTCAGAAACTACACTTGTTACAGAAAAAATTTCTAAGAATTGTTGAAAATGTTCCGCATACCTACCATACGGCCGCACTTTTCTTAAAGTATAACTTACTACCAATTACTAAACTTTATGACTATCGTCTGAGCAAGTGTGTGAAAAACGAGGTGTTGAAGAACATATCTTTTCTATCAAAATTAGCTGGTTTAGAAAAACGAGATGCAATGTACAGCACAAGAAACATAGCACAATGGAACGTAAAAACATACAGAACTTTCTATGGTAATCAAACATTAGAAAATAAACTACCACGACTTCTTAACAAACTCGCACAAAACGATATTGATCTCCAAAACACAACACGCCACAAACTGTTCGAGTATTTTTTACACTACACCTAACCTTTTTTTTTTTTTTTTTTTTTTTTTTTTTTGTCTACCCAATTCTTCTTTCTTTCACCATCATTGTAAGTTTTTTTTTCCAGCCAGGACAATGCTGTTGATTTTATGCTGACTACTGTAACCGGATAACAACTCTGCTATATGTATTTTTTTTTTTTCCTTTGTTATCTGTATTTCCTGTATTTTCTTTTCTTTTTCGTGTGTGTGAAAAAAAAAAAAAAAAAAAAGAAAAAGAAAAAAAAAAAAAAAAAGGGAAAGAAAAACAACCACTGTATTGCTGTCAAAGTGGGGGCCCGTGGCCTTGTCAAGCTGTCCAACGGCAGCTTTTACTACGGGTCCCCGCCATCATCTGTACCATGGTGGCAAATAAATTTGAATTTGAATTTGAATTCTCGGAGCCGAAAATAATCCGAGCGCGCGTTCGCCTTCGCCGTGGCTTTCGATTCGCGAGTGTTCATTAGTGTCACCGGAAACGTGGAATGCCTGCGGCGATGCATTCATCATTCGGCTCCACTTTCTTGTTTGTTTGCTGTGCGCATAAATGACGACTGCATTTCTCTCAGCACCCCACACACGAAGCTTTCCTACTTAAAAAAAAACAAAAACAAGAAGAGGATCGGTGGTGAGCTGAGTCACTGCGCGTTTACAGTCTTGAGGCAAGCAAGTTCGTTCCCGCCGACTTTACAGCTAACGCCGAGTGTTTGCCTGCACGTACTCGAAAAGTATGACTTGACGAATGTTCGAGCATTCATTGGAGCAGCGCAGCAACAGCAGTTATAAAGATTGCGAATGAAGCGGTAAAAGACTAACACATGACGACAAACGGAAAAAGTTCCAAGTCGATGAGAGTAAAGACGTGCTACTTGTAAATGGGCCAAGGTTTTGGGCTTAAAATGGTCACTGCGGAATTTGGTTATTCAAGAGAGGCAAGCTTGGTAGTGTGTTCAGTTTTGACAAATCAGTTCTGCGGAAATCTGCAAGGCGAATGAAGTTTCATGAATGGAAAGATTGTCGTCCACCTCAGTGTGCCACCAAACAGATATGAACGACCATGCATCCCGAAAAGGCGTTGGTCTTGAGTTCGGTGCTCAGACCAACACGAGTTTTCTTCAACCACGAAGCTTTCTGAAAATCCCATACGGGCTTTCGAGAAACCCGGAAGACGTTGATGCCGAGTTTAATCCCCGGACCATCATGAATTTTTATTTTCTTAGAAAGAAAACCCGCATTATTTCTCAGAAATATTCTTTCTTTCTTTCTCTTCGTAGTCGAATAAAACTTCATTCTAGTCCGGGGATGGAAACAGGGACCAACGCCTTTCCGAGGCAGTCCCTCTGCTGTCTGAGCTAACCAAAAGGCTAGCGACAACTCGAATCGACAACTCGGAGCGTAGGGCATTATTCTAGCTATGACATCGTCATCACCATTTCGGTTAATCCTGACAGGTAGCGTCCCACCACCTTTCCAGGAATGCCGAGTTTTCCACCGCTTCCAAGAGGGCCACGGTATTCAGCGCCACTCATGCGTCCGTGCACACAGAAGCAGCGTCGCCAGCTCCGAACGACAAGAGCAGACGACACAAACGAGTGAAGCGTGCAGAGTGCGTTGACTTTTCCTCTGTGCGTCTCGTTGTTCGCTATGCGTATTTTCAATACGACGCGCCGGCTAGGTTCTTTTTCTAAGCTCTCCACGCACGCACGCCGCAAAACTTGCGCGACGTCGCCGTTCCGCATGTCACCTGTTAGCGACGGACTCCGCATTTTCCACGGTATTTCGCTATCTTCTGCTTTCACCAGCAGCGCGCCACTGTCAGCTCGTCTTGCCAACGCCAAACGAGCTACCGGTACTCGCGTGAACTCCGCGGCGGCTGGCTTCTTCACCCCCTTCTCTTTCTCGTTCTCCTAAAAGCACCCCTTTGAAAGACCGGAATCCGTAGCGATGAGACGAATGCGAGGAGGACGAGGAAGATGGCGTTAGAGAGTGAAGCCCCTCCTCGCCTTGCTCTCGGTGGCATCTCCATTGGCCGCCACCGTCTGTTTCGTCGTCTGTCCGAGCAGGCCACGCACTTCCCTCCCTCTCCGCTCTCTTCCCCCCTCCACGGAATGCTTCTTCTTCTTCTACGCACCGCTTCTTCTTCCGTGCACCCCCCCCCCCCCACCTCCCCTTCGGCTATTGACTCGCATCTCTCCAGAGGTCGCTACTGCGCGACGCTGCGTGTACAGTGCGTGTGTGCGTGCGCTTTCGTGCGTGCGGTGCGCCGTCTGGAGAAAATGAGAGCAACTTCGCCCCGAACCGCCCTCGGTCAACGAGATTGGCATTTCCTTCAATCCCCCCCTCCCATTACACACCCCGACTCCTTGCCCTTGGCGATTCCCTTATCGAGAGAGCTCGTGGTGCATAGCGAGTCTCTCCGCGCCGCGATGTGTAACAACGAGCGAGGTTTCCGTAGCCGGCGCTACCTGTCTTGCGATTTCCAAGCAGCCGCGCATACATGCCACCTGTTTACTTGTTCTTTACGTCTTCTCTTCATCTGTTTCTCTTTTTTCTTACCTCTTCATACCTGCCTGCCTGAAGCTCTATCCAAAAGCCTGATTCGAATACGTACCACGCAGAAGGAATTGGGCAGCACTATAAGCAAACAATTTCTGCGAAAGTCGGCGAATGCTTCGTGCGCTTCAAAAGGTAGAATTTTCTGATCACCATCGTCCTCGTTGTAATAATCATGATCATCATCAAAACTTGGCATCCAGCCCGCGAACATAGTACGAAGCTACAAAGGAACGTATACGAGTTCTCCATTAAAAAAATAATGATATAAAGAGAATAAAAAGTCGGAATTGGAGAATTTGTGCCGCTTTGGGGATCGAACCGGACATCATATTCCTGGACATAAGTTATTTAGAAGTTAAAAAAATATAAGTGAAAAACAGTCGCTCTAACTGCTCTACCTGGTATAGGAGCGGTCTGTACGCCGCAAGCAGATTAATCGAGTAGTCGATTAGCTAGCTCGCGCCCTGCCATCTGTTATCGCCTTGTTAATCTCAGTTGGTACAGTGAACGTTTCGGTAAATCGTCGGTGCAGGTTTCGTTCCCCAGGATCAGAAGAAACCTATTAACTGCGGGTTTTCTTTGTAGTTCACCGCCGCCATATATATAATGTTGGGTGGGTACAACTTCTCCTTTGTAGGGCTTATTATGTCGAGGTGAAGTTTTCGCTGACGTAACAAGCATCAAATCAATCTAGTAGGCATGCATAATCATTTCCGTAGCCTATCGCACCTTATGCACCGAGGAAGTCGCAAAAGTTCATTGTTGAATCTGCGGCTCAGCAGAGATCAGAGGCGTAAGCGCACATCTTCCTGACTACAAACTGTGCTTTGAAACGGTGAATATTCTGAAGAATATGCACGTTCAATAGCGATCGTTCGCGAGTTCACCCTGAGAAGCAGTGTCCTGTAAGCTGATTCACGTATTTGCTGGGAATGCCGTAAGCACCTCTAACGCCCAGTATTCGACGTTCTTTCTCATTATGAGAACCCTCAATATATCTTCGCCATCCATCGTTGCCACGTTCCTCTTTCACTCGGCCGGTCGGGTGTTTGCTGCTTCTTTTCGCGGGGACAGCGTCGAGAAACGAAATGAAGGCGCTTCCAAGAACGCGAGCCCTTTTCGCGGGTCGACGCAGTCGGCATTTCCGCACGCTCGCGCTGCTTGCGAGGCAGTGCGCGCCGGTCTCTGCAGCTGTCGATAAATTTCACTTTGACAACCGCAGCTCCGCTCCTTCGCCTCTTTTGCGGTCTCGCCGCTTGTGCGAACAAAGACACCACAGGAGCGGAAATCCGTGACGCCTCCAAGGACTCCGTCTCACTTCGAACCCCCGCGGTGGCCGGCGTTCGATTGTGACTCGCCCTGACGTTCCTGGGAGCCTGATGTCATTCCTGTGCGATAAAGCTATCGGGACGCGCTAAAGATGCGGCGTATGTGAACGCGTGTCGTCTGCTTGACTACCGGCGCTCCCGACAGAAGGTACTGATAGCTTTCACGTGACGTCACGAACCCAGCTTATCACTGTGCCGGTGCACCAGCATGGCGGCTACGATGACGTCGTGCAAGTCATCTATATGAGACGTGCGGTGCAGAAGGCAGGACATCCGTCTTCGGACCTTGTCCATATTGTGAAGGGAATGAGTCATAATTTGCGCGTTGATCTGGGGAGTCCCGAGCATTCACACACGGTCAGTGCAGCTATGAGCGCGAATGGAATGTGTTTGCGAGTGCTGAATCATTGATGAACGCGCTTATCCAGGATTGAGCCAGCGTGCTCTTAAGGATTACGACGAGGCATAAGACGGACGTCTATATAATTCTTGCAGCGCACATTCATACTTTCGCTGATAATGGCGACGGTGGTGACGCAGAAGGCGCGGGCGGTGTCGTAAGCCACGCGCTAGCGCTTTGCTATTACACGGAGTACAGCTGTATGTCTGCCCCATTGTTCATAGCGACGTCCAACACGCACTATTTCTGCGACCCATCGTCCACTGCGAAATGAGAAACCTTGTACAAGAGCAACCAATGAGAAGCCTTGGACAAGACTAAAGGCACTACATCAGCGTCTAACCACTGAGGGTTGACATCGTGCGCTGAAGTCGAGTACGAAGCGTGAACACATTTATAGTAGCAAAGCGGCGGTCGTCACTTGAAGCAGAGGCTTTGTACGCCAGAGGGGCTACTTAAAGAGCTGTAGTAGAGCGGAGTGGCCGTATTCAAATGACATCAGAGAATCTTGCAGGCTCTGACCAAAGCTAATTAAAACAACCCCGTAAGTCCTGGACACGTTCCCTGCGAAACAAGTGCTACAGTTTCGGAGTGCGTATAGGTCGGGCGTCTCCTGCACCATTCCCATCTTGCCACGACGGCATCCTCTCTTTCTTCAGCTGTTGCGGTGGATCCGTCTTACAAAGCTCGCCTCCGCTTTTCGAGTCTTCCCCAAATGGAACACGGCCACGCGGGAGTCGGCAGAATTTGTCCTTTTTTCTCAGTGTTTCGCTCGTTTCGTGCCTTCACCGAGGGCTTCGGCGTCGCACAGGAAAGTACGCTTGCGGCGTCAAGAGGGATGCCCCGGAAAGTTTCCTTCGAGTGGTATCATAGGATATCAGTTGTTGTTGTTGTTGTTGTTGTTGTTGTTGACTTCAATTGGCGTTCTTTAACATGCCGGAATTGCACAGCAAGTTATGGGAGACGCCGTAATGACGTACTACATATTATTTTGATCAGGTGGCATTCTTTAACGCACACCTAAATCTAAATACACGAGCGTATTTTGCGTTTCGCGTCTGTATAAATGCGGCCACCCCGACCGGGTATCGAACCTGCGACCTCGTGCTGAGCAGCAGAACACGAGACGTTAGGTTCTGTATAAGAAATACTAAACAATTAAAACCAACGTCACAAACCGGTGTTTTGAACTCTGCAAAACGCACAACAAAGAAGCAGGAGAGAGCTGGTCCTGAAGCGTGAAGGCCGCTTTGCCCGGTGTCGTGCTTCAAAAAGATCATCATAATAATCATCATCAGCAGCAACCTATTTTGTGTTCACTGGGGCACAAAAGCCTCTCCCGTCGATCTCCAAGTGCCCCTGTCTCGAGCCAGTTGACGCGACACTGTCTCCCATGAATCAGTAATCTTGCGATTCAAGAACATCATTTGTCCATAACATATAGTCACTGGGCTCGACCCCTAGCTTTCTTCCTTTAAACCTCTGGGACTTCATAGAAGCATGTCGATGTACTCGGGTACCAAGAGAGGGAGGGGGAAAAAGTAGCTGGTCATTCGTTCGAGGTGTATGAGCACGCAAACGCGCATGAAACTGCGCCGGTCAACGAAATGTCCTGCCAGCCCTTACTCATGCCGGTTTGAAAGCCCCCACGCCTTATAGTCTTTAGGAGTGAAACCTTGGCCCGAAGGCACAAAAGTGGTCCGAAGCAAAAAAAGAAACGTAGCGAAAAGCTCTCCCTATCTCTGCCGAACGGCCGCCCTGCCCCATTACACACTCTTTGCCGCGAATTTATGCGATCGGCGTCCCCGATAGGCTACCGTGGTCCAGGCGCTCGAGATCTCCTTTGCGGAGGGCCGTTTGGCGGCCCGAGGAATTTGTCGCCAGCGCATTCTTCATTGGGTCCATTATGCATTCAAATTGAACTCGGAACAGGTCCTTCCACCGCCATGTGTGTGTGCGTGTCTGTGTGTGTTGTGCTCCTGTTCTGTCCACGCAGGCCCACCTCCCACGGTAATCCTTCGTCTGCGTTGCGTGCCTGCACATGTGCTCGCGCGCTCAGTGCTGCACATTCTTGGTTAGAGAGAGGCCCGGCGATGCGCCTGAGCGAGATAATGAGCACAGCGGGGGGTTCGGACCCAGGCGTGCTAACGAACGAGTTCGTGCTCACAGGGGAAAAAAAGGGGGGGGGGGGGGAGATGGAGAGATAGCGTTCACAACAACACGAGAAGGGACTCACACGATGCATATTTTTTTCCTTTTTTTTTTCGCTTTTGTCAGACCGACCGCTGCTCACTCAGCGAAGGAAAATATATATATATATAGAAACAAGAATAGAGACAGCCAGCGACGGGCTAACTAGTTGGTTAGGGTACCGTGGACCCAGCTGTCGGCTACTCATTTTAATGATCGTTCTGCCTACCACTCCAGCTGTCGTGCGGCAACCACCTATACGACCACCGATCTCTTTTCTACTGAATGCGATAGACGCCTTTACGTTATTAAATGTGCAATATTATTCGACGGTACTGTATGCTTTAACGAAAGGCATTATTGAGATGATGAACGGCCTGTGAAGATCCACCACTTGTCAAGTGCGTCATAATTGTACCCAAGCAAAAGAAGCGACTGTACGTTCTTTAGCCCGTCTGCGCCGACTCTACACGGCAAAAGTGCGCTTGCTTGCAACGGGGGTTCGATAAAATAAGTGGTAATACGCGGCACGGCCCATTATTAGGCGTGACGTACAGTCACGCAACATGTGAGGGAGTATGCAAGACCAGACGACAACATTACACAGTGAGCGTCGTCTGCAGCAGTGGCTTTCCTTCCGGGTTGATTAATAAGCGCCCAGTCTGGACCGTCTGGACAATAATCTTCTGCTCTCTTGCACATGAGCGTAGTGCCCACGACGCCGTCTGCTCGAAGTGCGGTCGACGGGTACTTCGGTCTCACGTCACTCCACGTCGTGCGTTTCACACCTGTAGTCGTACTGCACAGCAAACTAGCGTTCTAAAATTTGCTAATTTCGCAACCGATCTCGACTCCTCGCGTGTCGCTTCCGGAGCCACGCTGAGTTAGCAAGTTTGTGTAAAGACTTTCTCCTTATTTTCAGACTGGCCTCAAGAAAACTGACTTCGCCGGATAGTTATTTTGTCAAGAGAGCTTCCGAAAGGGACAGGCCCGTAGCGGAGATAGAGAGAGAGCATATCGCGGCCGCCCTCTCCCAGTTTCGTTCGAAAGCGCGAAGGAGGCGATTGTCCAGACAGTGTCCACACCACGAGTGCTGGGGGGAGGGAGTGGGGGGGGGGGCAACGTGAGGCTATCAGGTCGGCGGGCGCCGAAGAGGTGCGTTCTCTCGCGCACGCGCAATCAGCTCCTCGCCTCGTCCGATGGCGGCCGGGAGGGCAAGAATGCGAGGAGCGGCGAGGGGGAAATCCAATTAAGAAGAACGCCCCGGGGGCCCCCAGCGATTGCCGCGGCTACCGTGTGCCGGCCCTGTTCCTCGCCGACCCAGGCCGCCCCCCCCCCAACCCCCCCTCCGCGCCCGGGCTAATGGACTTGGGCCGCTCCCGAAGGAATGCCCCTCGGCGACGAACTCTCGCTACAGTCGCTGCAGTGCGGATGTCCGGAGAAGCTCACTGGCGGTGGGTGAGCAGGACCAATTCTTCCCCGCACCGCGCACACGCGACGACGGTGTCTGTGTCGGCGGGACACGTGACAAGGGCGTTTGTAGGAGCATCCCCTTCATCCATCAGGTCTTCTATTCACTGTACAGATCTTAGAACGTTGAGGGATGCTTTTTTTAGCGCCACAAATGAAAGAAAAAGAGAAGAGACGAAAGATCAAGCGCGTCTGTTCCATTTCTTTCACTTGTGGTGCTAGAAAAAAAACATTCCTCAACATCGAAGCCAACTAGCCCAAGAAGCTCTTCTAGATATTCGGATAGTTTGCAAGAGCAAATTCCAGCCAGTCCTGATGCTGGGCATCTGGATTGGCGAAGTCGGTCAGAGAATAACAAAGAGCTTGCACTTACAAGCTATTATATATAATATATATAATATATATATATATATATATATAATTAGCAAGTCCCTTGACTAAACGTTTGTTGACTAAAAGGTTGTTGTGCCTCCAGTTTCTTCCGCCCGTAGCTCCGCTTCCCTGCATATACCAACTTTACTCGAATTCTCTGGCGTCTGGAATCATGTCACCGCACGTTTCAACGCGTGGGCACACGTGAGCCGGCATTTCCTGCGTCTCTCTCATCGCGATACCGTACGACGCTTTCTTGTTCAGTTCCACGCAGGGACCCTATACCGCTGGTTACATCTCACAAGCCGTTAAAGAAAGAAAGCGGATAATAAAGATGAAGAAAATAAAAGTGAACCAAGAAAATTACGCTTTGACCAAGCATTCAGCGTCGTCGAGCTACCGTTTCTTCGGGTGCATGTCGTTCCAGGCAGCCAGACTGACGTTGCCTTTCAGTTGAGCCGGGCGAAAGTAAATTACATAGCCGTGCGGTGCCCCGGCCGAACAACAGAACGCCGTACACAGGTCCACCGGTTGCCGCGGCATTAGCCTCTCCCCCACCCAGCAGAATGTTCGCACACCGCCACCTTCCAATTGCCTCGCCCGCCTCTGCGCAAAGCACGTAGTACAACACTCGCCGACGGTGGCCCCCTTTACTTTTTAGTTTTTTATTTTCTCTAGCGACGGCGTTTTGCTCCTGCGGCAAACTGACCGCAATACCTTCTCGCTTGCTACCCCCCCCCCCCCCCCCTTCCCTGTGCGCGGGTCCATTACGCGGCGACATCCTGAAGCCAAACAACGGGTGTTTTCTGTTATTACGCCGCCCGGCCAACTCTCGGACACCTCCGCGCATCCCCCCCCTGCCCCCCCTGTACGTCGGACGCTGCTTTCCAACCGAAATTAGGTGCACCGCTGCGGAGCGTATCCCTGGTGAAGTTTACCGGCGTTTGAGGACAACAAGTATAGCGTGTGCCTAGGCTTCTACATAGCGGACGCCTTGGACTGAGGCCGGAGATCGCACCGGATACTCTCAGTTAATGAAGATTTTTGTATAGGCTTCTCATATACACGCTCTCCGAATCGTCCGCCTAAGGACCTCTATCATTTCGTTCATGTATACAAATTTGTACTGAACGTATAAGCAAAAGTCGCCAGCACCTCTCTCTCTCTCTCTCTCTCTCTCTCTCTCTCTCTCTCTCTCTCTCTCTCTCTCTCTCTCTCTTCATTTGTGCTTTTACTTACTCTAAACTTGAACGCTTTCTTTTGCTTTGCTTTTCTTCTTTTCTTTTTCTAGTCAGTAGAGAATATTCGGCAAATATGGTAAGGCTACAAGCTCGTAAGATGTCGATGGTGACTCCGTAAAACTCGCACAGAATTTTCTGGTTTCTCTGGGTTGTCTGAATCGGCTCCGCTATATGGGCAGTAGCTTGCGCTGCGCTGAACGGAACTATGTAAACGCTCTTGTCACCGCTTCGCAAACGGGCGCCATGACCCGAGATGCCAAGGTCTCGAACGACCGAGAATTCGCACGGCGAAGCTACTATACCGTTGCTTCGTGCGGTTCGCGCCGAAAGGCCCAGAGAAGATCACGAACCTTAAACGAGCGCATGCAGTATATCGACAAAGAGCCGGATGATCCATTTTCTCTCTACAAACTCCACGGCGTTCTCCCCGTCATTGCTTTTTTTCGACCACGCCTGCGTGCTGCGTGTTGTCGGCTCACCGCTGTGCGTCACCGCTCCGTCTTTGTTCCTGCTGTATATACGCTCCCCGAATAGTCTGTTAGGAACGGACTGTGCCCGGCCTCCTAGATTTTCCCGCGTGCCGTTCGACTCCCGCGTTGCCTCTTGGATAACAGCGACACAAAAATTAGATTGGTGCACCGAACGTCACCATCTGTGAACCAGGGCATTGGCCTGCAGCCTACCCGTCAACCAGAAAATTGAATTCGTACCGCAAAAAAAAAAAAGAAGAAAGAAAAGAAAAGAAAAGAAAAGAAGACGTCTTATGGGGGTTACGGTGCACAATCATCAGTCTGCGCAGAAGTGAGTAAGCGCGTCAACTTACGACTACGCCAGGAAACTACGGTGACGGAGCAGGTATTGTGGCAAGTTGTGCCAGCATGGTAAAACGTACACGGGAAAATCTAGTAGACACCCACGCTATAACACTGACACCCATAAGCACTTCTGCGTGTCGTCATGCTATAGTCATATATGTACCTAAAGAGGACTGACGCGGTCACCTTGAACTGCAATGGTGCCGTCCTTGTCCGCATGATTCACTATTTCCGATAATACATGCAAAGGCAAGCGAATCACAACGAGGCATGCTTTACGAAGACACTATATATATGTGGTGCAAGATTTCTCGAGTTTTGCCAAAAATAGGAGGCAGCGTTGCCCGCACGCTGGTCACCGCGCTGAAAGCATTGACCAAATAAGTCCAGCGGAAATCCGCAAGGCCGGGGAAGTTTCATGAAAGGAAAATAGTCACCCACACGAGAGAGTTCGGGGCTACTAAGGAAACCTATGCGCGTTTCTCAGAAAGAAAGCTGCGCATTTGAAGAAAGTGCAATTTTCTTTTTATATTTCTTACAGCGCGAGTTTTCGACCTATACTGCGAAGCTTTCTTTTCCGAGATGCCCGTGTGAGTTTCCTCATCAGCTTCGAGCTCATTCGAGTGGGTGTCACTTTCATCAATAATACAGTTTATGACGCAAAGACTGCTGTTGCCAAAAAGATGACAAAATTAACGGTGGTTGGTTGGTCGGTCGGCGCAGACCCATCTCAGTGCTGCTATGCGACGATATATCTGTAAACGATGCAGACGTTAAAAAAAAAAAAAGAGAGAGAGAGAGAGAGAGAGAGAGAGAGAGAGAGAGAGAGGGAGAAAAAGTATAGTCTGCTCTCCGAAGACACGGTAAATTATATACTATCGCTCCGTGTTCGATAAATCGGCCACAGTGCCACACTGGCAGCAGTGTCGTCGGGGGAGGCACGTACGCATAGATTCGTGCTCCTCGGCTTCGCGCAGAAGTGGACATGCGATTCTCGGGCAGGCATAGAGGCCGCGAGAACCGTGCGCCGTCCTCGTTAGTAGATCGCAGCACAGTGGCCGCGGTGTATGCGTATGTATACCTTCACAAACGCGCACTGTGTAGCGGACACAGGGAATGCGCGTTGTCTCGCCGGACGAGGCGAGGCTGCTGCCGACGCCGTGTCAACAGGAAGAGCGAGGCGCGGCGGCAGCTCTCCGCGGGGCCGGCCGCGCATGCATGTAGTTCGTGCTTCACGATGTGGGTCAAAAGGCGACGACGCGCTAAGCTGCGGGCGCGCATAAAACGCGCGCACGAGGCAGGCTCGCACGCGCGGAGTTTTTGTACATATATGTTGCTGGAGGCCCGCAAGCCGGTGGTGGCACATGTGGGAGCGGCCATCGCGGCGGTTCAATCCGGACACTGTCTTTGTAGGTGCGTAGGACCGATTCGTCGGGGTGACCATGGCGGTTACGGGCACACTATACGCAAACCAAAAACACAGCAGGCCCGGACACCCTAAAGGGTTAACGCACGCATCCTCGAAACCGCTGCGTACTGCAGAAGCAAGTGACATGCGATGAAAGAACAAGGAACACGAGAAGAAGCACGATCGCAATCTGCAGGCGGACTCAACCTCGCAGACGCTGCCGGCAGTTGCTGCACCCCTGGCGCGTCGCTCATGAAATGCTGCAGATTTTGAACACTGCATGCGAATGTTTAATGTTGGTTTGCAACGGGCGTCACTGAAGCCCTCTGCGCATAAAGATCCAAGAAAGTTATTGATGGCCCCCGGACCACGACATGTCCCTTTTGCTCGCATGACTCTTTTCTAGCAGCAAACGTTTAATCCCAGCCACACTTAAAATCTAAATGACAAAATTGCGAACTGCTTCGACAGCTTCCCGCAGAATAACATGTTTAGGCCATCAGAAAGAGCCGGCCGATTGCATCGCTGTACCCGGTTAGTTTAGCAATCACAATTTGCCGCACGAAGTGGCACTCCATGGGTGACACTGCCATGGCTAATCTTGTACGTATACACGAACACCCAAGAAGGTTGACGGGAGGATGGCCGCAGCCGTAGTTTAATTATTTGATAGAGCATCGCACACGTAATGCGCAGGGTGTAGGTTCGATTCCCACTTGCGACAAGCTGTCTTTCGTCCACCTTCATTTACCTTTTCCTTATTATTTCCACATTTCATTTAGAGAAAGAACAGTTAATTTTCCTGCGCTTTCCCTGTATTCAATGATTGCTTCATGTGCTTACAATGAACTAGACTGAACTCAGGGTTAGGTGTAGTCTGTCGTTTGTCTGTTACAATTATGCCTCTCGTTTTAACGAAATCCTGCTGGCGACTGCCAAACGTTCTCAGCTGCTCTAGAACGCCAGTGTGACCCCCCCCCCCCCCCCCCCCCCCCCGCACACACACACTACAATGTTTGTATGCAACCCGGTCATCAGTAAGAAACGCGAGTTGGAGCATGAGCTCGTGCTTCACGATTTGGGTCAAACAACGACGCGCGCGATCGCCATGCGTACCGGGCGTGTGTGTGTGTGTGTGCGTGTGCGTGCGGCGCCGTATACACACGCGACCGGCGCCTCAGCCGTCGTTTGCGCGGTCGGTTGACTGCGCGATGGCGACAGATGCAGGCCGGCAGTCACGAATGATGCCAACGATCGGAATTACAGCTGCGTGTAACCTTATGTAACTGTATACGATGGCGGAGCCTGAGCAGGAGGCATGTTGCGCATGGCCGCCGAGTCCACGCCCTCAGAGTCTCGCGTGCAGCGATCCAGTAAGGCGATCTACCGCCGCTATGCCGTCGGCTATGTTACACCCCGTACTTTCTCCAGAAGATCCGCGCGGTAATGGCCTTGCGCGCTTCAAACGCCTAAGTAAAATGCCAGCGGTGAGTCGCTGACGCAATTACGGTCCGCTCCAGCACCGACGAGGGCGCCTCAAGCGGCGGCGCGAGCGTAACTTGAGATTAGCAGCAGCAGCCGTATAGAGTTACCATACTGGCAGTAGCGGCCAACGTTTTTCAAATGTTGGCAGTTGAAGGGGTGGAAGCGTCATTATACGAAGTCCCGCCGCGCTCTTCACTTTGTTTTGTTCCGGATTATTTACCTCTCAACCGAAAACCAAGGTCCTCTACGTTAACTGCAATAAGTCCGCGTCCAAACCGCGAAACGTGCTGTGCTGTGGGGTGCAAGAGTGTTTACAGCAGTGCTCCAGATACGAAGCCTTTTGCCGGCACGGATATCGGAAAAGCAACGGCCCAAGCTCTGTACCAAGCCTGTTCGTTGAAGAAAGTCACCTACGTACTTGGTATTTCTCGTTGGACTTGTTCCGATCACAAAAGGGCTCATTGTGGAGTTAGTTACCTGCGGTACGTTTCTTTCCCACTCGGTAGCGCTTGTTTTGTTCGGGAGGTCGGTCGTATAATGTGCATGAAGTTGATCAAAGTAAATTCGAATGTCAACAGCTGCTGGGTGGCAGTTGGACGTTAGAACCGCCACTTAGGCCTGCAGTCGCACACCCCCGTTACATTGCCAGGACTGTCATTAACAGTCGTTAATTATTTTGTAACATTTCGGAACTGTCGAAAACGCATGTGGCGTGGTCTTGCGGCTGCCATGCCGTTATTGATATTCGTCTTTAAAAACGTTTACGGCATTAAGCAGGGTTTGCATTTTAACGTATGCGCCCTTGATCGTCTGCCAAGCGGTTACTTGCACCATTGCTTGCACACATGACGAACTAGTGTGTTTTGCAAAGCAACAGCCAGTGTTAAGGGACGAAAAAGGCGGCGCGTGTCAAAGCGACGAATGTGTTTTAGTATGCTTCACCTCAGTACAAATATAATGTGAAACATGTTGATTGGACAAAGGCTAGCCTGGCACGTATAGGGTTACCGCCCCAACGACGGTTGTCATAGCGTCATCTGGAGCACAAAATCAACCCAACCATATACAAGCTGCTTCGCTGCGGACGAAAACTGAGACAACGACATCGCTCCTGCTTTTTGGACAACAAAATTTCGAACTGTTCTATACCTTTTTCGATTCAGAAAGCAGGGCTTTCTCATCATAGACAGGATCAGGTAATGCTAGTTTGTAAGTTATTTCGTTTCTGCAAGGAGCATATACGACTACCGGGCATTTGATGTCCTTGCACCTGGCCCCAACCCACCACAATGAAAGAAAAAAAAAAAAAAAAAAAGAAGCGTACCGGCGCGGTAGTCGCTCGAATTCTTCGGCTGTTGAGCTGAAAACAAAAACTCGATGCGCATGCTGCTGCAGGTCACTTCTATAATAAATTACTGCCTTGTCGTTGCGTTGATTCTAGCGAGTAACGCATGTCTGGATGATCTTGAAACCGCCTGGAATAGCCACCTCCTCGATTTCGTAGACGTCGCTTTCTGTAAACATGAGCCATCTCCCGTGAGGTTAGTGCTGCGAATGAGCGCGTCCAGAGTCTCGCAGTTCGAGGAATTATGAACACGGGCACGCTGGAGTTATGAACACGGGCACGCTGTTTGCTGCCAAAGGTGCCCTACGCCAACCTCGCGCGGTATCTTCAACTGGCCGACGGAGCCACGCTCTCCTTCTCATAACCATCGCCTCCGAGATTGTGCGCCGCCCAATCTCAGAGGCAACGCCCCAACAAACGTCAGAATGACCGCTTGGTGGCGCTTTTGAATAGCGGATGGTTCGTAGCAGATAGTGTATCTCGCTATAAAGCGAGATATAAGTAGGAAGAGGCATGTGCTTGCTGCGGTAAAGCTAGGGACCATTGGCCTCCTTGAAGCCCTTGGCTTCAGCGAGAGCAGGGGGATAGTAAACATGTCCGCAAAGAGGCGATTGGAAGACTGGTGGAAGAAAAGTAGGAAAACGACAAAAAGCGGAGACGTACAAAAACCATGTTGACAATAGGCAACCAGAAAATGTGGTTATGGGAATTCATCGTCGGTTTTTTTCTTTCTCTCTTTTTTTTTTTTAACCTAGGTAGGACATTAGGCAGTATAATAGCAAGAGCTTGGTGGCGCAACCCACTGTCCCGTTCCAAAGGGGTTGCTCATAACATCCATCCACCCATCCATCCATGGTTCACAATAGCAAAGTTCACAGTAGCGGTTCAGAAAGTTTGGTTGTGTGAATTCATCGTGGTTTTTTTTCCCGCTCTTTTTTCTTTTTTTAACATAGGTAGGACATTACGCAATATAATAAGAAGAGCTTCGTGGCGCAGCCCGCCATACCGTTCCAAAGGGGACGCTCATAGTATCCGTCCATCTGTGGTGGCACCGCTTCAGTATGATATACTAGACGGAATTGTAATGTAGTTAAGCAGATAATGTAGCACGTGGAACACAGATAACCGGCAGTCTACTAAAGCATGCAGAATAGATTACAAAGGAAGGAAATACGCTATAGCATCCCTATATATGTTTCATTGCAAACGTTGTCTAGCAGCGCCACCTGGAGATTCGGTGGCGTAGAGTTGAGGGAGTAGGCGTACCATATGATAAATGGGGCCACGTCGCGTGCATATGTGCCTATCATGGAGGAAGGAAAAAGATGGGAGGTAACGTACCGCAACGCGATTGAAGCCAAACCTCGTGGCGTAACACGCGATCGCACGTCAGAGTGCCCGGTTGGTTTCAGTGTTCCCGCTCTGCAGGCAGAGCCACGGCAGGGCAGCTGAACAAGCGCGCACCGAATAAAAACTACTGGCATAGCTACTGGCGTAACTACTGGGAACCAAACGTCTCGGAAAATCTCGATTCTTTCTCCTTGATCTCGAGGCAAGAGGTCACGTGTTGGGCCACCACTGTGTCTTCATGTAGCGTTCGCTTGCCAAGGCTGGCTGCTTGACGTAATGCTCACTCCTATATATTTCTTTCCTTCCACCGTGGTACCTATAGCTCGTACTATTGGACATCTCGGGAATCATCGCTGCGCATACTGTGAGCGCCTTCTTAATCCTGACTGACGCAACTTTGTTTGTTTATTTGCACACATTAACGCTTATCGTTACCATGCTGGCATCGTCAGTTACAAGCACGCACGAATATTTTTTGTATGACCGTTGAAACGAAAACTGCGATCCAAGAAAGCTTCCCCACAAGAGACCTTTTAGTGCGGAGAAGCCAACGCTAACGAACACTGGGGGAGCTCCGCGTGCATGGTAAATTTTTCGAACCATCATAGCCGGCAAGAGTACCAAGTGGCCGCTATATTGAGATCCCGTCCGCTGTCACAGAGCAAACGCCGCCACAGGAACGGCTGTATAGTTCCAGCGATGTTTGAGTTGAACTCAGCGTAACAAGATGTAACCGACATCGCTATACGTCTCCGAGTATTCCCGCATGTGTCAACGTTATGCTAACACTATCTCTTGTGAAGCATCGTCGCAGCTCGCACGAAACCCTGCGCGCAGACATAACGTCAAGTGGCAAGGCTAAATGCAACGTTCAATGCATCGGATCGCGGGGATCAGGCCATGCTTTGCACCACGCTGCTCTCGTCGGCCCATATACTAACGCTGCCTGTACATACCTCGTAAAAGAATCCGCTTCCACAACATTCCTCAGAGACACCGGTCTCAATGAGACATTTCATAGTTTGTTGAGATAGTTGTGGTGTGTTTTGTTGTATGTTGTGTATCCGTAGCGTGCATTGCGCGTATCATTTGATTTTTCCCATCATCTGGAGTATACCGTGCTTAGGCACGTCGCCAGAGATGCCTACCCCTCAGGTTTCATTAAAGAGGGCCTCCTCCTCTTTCTCTCCGTGCGCGTGTCGATTGACCACCGCGATAGCACCGCATTCGGTCGCTGTCCGGTTCCTCTCGCGTGCCGCATTGTCCTTGCGGAGGGCAGCAGTGGTTGCCCTCCCGAGCGCGTACGAACGCGCGGCGGCATCGCCAGCGGCGACGTCAGTTTCAGAACCCAAACAGGTACGGACACGCCGCCGTTTGTATGTGTGCGTGTACACGTTTTAAGAGCGCGCGCACGCAACCCGAAGAAGGCGGACGCGCTGGCCCGAAGAAGTTACAGCGACCTCTCTCTCTCTCTCCTCCTCCTTGCGGGGCTTCGGTGGCGGCAAGTTCAAGGGCGCTCGCTGCGGCAGCGTGGCGCATCGGTCACCCTCGCCCTCGCGGTCCCCTCACGGGCGGTCGCTGTCCGACCCATTCGGCGGACGCTACCCCCCCCCCCCCCCCCCTTCCCACTGCGATACGCAGGACGCGCCGTCTCAAACCTGCTTACCTACACCTCGGACGAGGATAGCCGTGCAGCGACGCAGTGTAGCTACTGGTGTCAGCCGCGGTCACCACGGGACGTATCTGCGAAGATGCTTCCACTAACGGGCAGAAAGAAGTTTTTACTATGGTGCGCCGTCTCCCGTGCGCTGGCCAACAGCTACGGAAACATTTCTGCCGAATCATTGTACACAATTAGAACGGCGTGGGTAAAACCATTGTGCGCGTGAATAAAATAGCGGGTCTAAAGTACGCATGCGCATAGCTTGATATAGGAATGAGCGTCAGAGAATGATTGCGTAAGCCACAATATATATATATATATATATATATATATATATATATATATATATATATATATATATATATATATATATAATGGGATCTACTATAGGTGACAAAGGAATGAAAACGCTTAGCGTCCCTGCATGCACTTCATAGGAGACGCTGTCTGGGGGACAGAACGCTGTGGTACGGAGCTAAAGCTCCGTTGCATGTGGTACAGAACCCTCTGTACTACATAGACTGCGCACCCGCTAGTTTATCGCTCAAGCAAGCTTTTTGTGCACATTATGCTAAGTCTGTCTATTATGGTGCCAGCAGCCTCGCGATGTGGGCGATCGGATCCAGCTTCGACGGTACTGCACGCATTTATCGAGGCTGTCCGCGAGGCAGGCCGTCCTGGCCGTTTTCTCTCCGTTCAAGGCTTCTTTTTTTACGGTGCTATCGCTGGCGCGCTCGCTGCGAGATTATGTACATACTCGCACGGCACGGGAGGGGGGGGGGGGGGGGGGGGCTGAACGAAGCATTGCAGAATGGTCGTTTGCCCGCTTCGTTCGATTCCCTGAATGGAGGATGGCTCCGCGCTCAGGAAGGAAGGTTCAGTCGCTTCTCCGTCCGCCCCTTTTCTTCAATCTCGTTCACGTGTTACTGCAGCCTTCCATCCAGCTCATCCGAATGCCTTCTGAGAGCTGGACGGTTTTCCATTCTTGCGTCCGTTCTTCCGAAGCGGCTGCATTTAGTTTTTTTTTTTTCCTCGCCTTCGAAAACTCGATTGGTCACCGCGTTTGGCGTCTCCGAAGCAAGCATTTGACCTCATCCTTCCTTTTTCTTTTTTTCCCTCGTTCCGTTTCCGCTGAATGACTCGTGGACCGCAACGTAATATACGAGAAGCGCATTGTGCCCGTCCGCTCCGAGGCCTTGCCTCGGACAATCGGCAATTCTTGAATGGAAGCGAGAAAGTGCAACCGCGTCGACGGTATTTGTGGTGGCCACTGTGCGCGTCCTGGACGCGATTTGTGCCGGTCTGGGGAGAAAGAGCTCTTCTTTTCTTCATTTCTTTCATTCATTCTTTCTTTTTTTTTTTTTTTCTTTGCGCATTCGCGATGAGCTCATTTTGAAGATGACGCTGCTTCCTGCAGTTCGACCTAGCTGCCTAGGGGCCCTGAAGAAGTGCATGAAATCACCGGCTCTTTTCCCCTTTCTTCCTGAAATCAAATCGACTTGCTAGGGGCTTATAGTTCTTTCCTTCCTCTCTGTATCCCACTCAGCCGAAAGCATTTCTACCTTTACACTGATGCGAAACGTCGAATATCCCGGGCTGACCACGCGATTTTGAGACTCGTGCGGTGGATTTTTATCGTTGAAAGTGCCCTAATTATGCTCGCCGATGAACGTTAATGTCTTCATTTCTCGGACTGAATGACGCGTGCCGAAGCTGCAGCAAGGAGCGCGGAACAGGAATCGGTGTATCAGGAACAAAAGTCTGTCGCGCGGCGCTCCCACTGTTCGGTCGTTGCCTATACGTTTGACACAATTTGTTGTTGCAGCTAATATGCGACTATAAAGAGCCGAATTCCGTATTACGCTTAAAAAAAGATTTTAAAGCAAGAGTGCAGAACGTAGAACATTGGGAAATAGAAGTAGGCACACAGCTCTGAATGAGAAAGAGACGCAGATATTAATGGAACTTGGCTAGTCACCTGGCATGCTATGTATACTCCAGGTGCTGAGTGATAGTTATGGTATATATGCACAGCGATGACGTCAAGACACAAGCATCACGTGTACTCACTAAAGCTGTTCACAAAATTTAGTGAGTCCCGTAGGAACTTAGAACCACCGGCAACCCTTTCGCAGTGGGTAGGCGGTGCTTCCTTACGGGACGTGAATGTGCCACACACTGCAAAATAATTTAGATCCTTAAGAGTGAAAAGGGTGTAAATCAGTTTATAACTCACACCCGAACACCTTTATTTGCCTGGAAGCTACACCCTAAAGAAAAAGTTTACATCCTTTGGGGTGTACATTTGCCACGCAACAATAATCGTCATCTGTCTTCTCCGCATTTCCTCTCTTGAAAACGCTGCGCTCGTTATTTTCTTGTCGAGAATGCTCTGTCATGCTGACAACGCGCATGCCGTTCGTGACTTGGAAGTATATCGGGCTCGCAGCGTTAAAGAAAGGAAATGCGGGCAAGACAGATGACGATTATTGTTGTGTGGCAAATATACACTCCAAAGGGGTGCAACTGCTTTTAGAGTGCAGTGTGAGTTATAGACAGATTTGCGCTCTCGTATTCACTTTTATAGGCGCAAATTATTTTACAGTGCCACTCCAAGCTCCGGGTGGCGCTGCAAGTGCTCGTACAGTGCGGCCTTCAGAAATTGTCTCTCTTACAAGTTTAGCGCCGCAGCAGACACGTGTCACACGTTGCAGTTCCTCGCGGGGGAGCGTTATAGACACCGAGCACACTGGCGAATCTGTCCGTCGGCTTAAGCACCTAAAGTACAGTTGGTGTACGCATGCAGGCCGCGTTAAATCTGATGCCACGAATGCATGCTTGATTTTGCCTACAGCTCCGAATGGGTCACCTAGCTGTTCCGTTAATGTTTTTTATTTTTCTTCTTTTTTTTTAACGAAAGCAAGTGTGCACTAAACAATAATTTACACAGACTTCGATCGCCCCCTATCTGCGCCACCAACTCTCAAGCGCTTCGTATCCTGTATAGCTAGCGCCGGTCGGTAAGGAACACCGCAAAAATCGGCGCGACGGTGTCAGCGACCTCGTTGTGCCCGTAACGAAATTCTTCTCTTTCTTTGGGGGGACTGGGGGAGGTTAGCGCTTCACGACTCCCCCGCGATTATATACCGAATCGTGATTGTCCAGCGGCACCGTGTAACCAGGATAAGCGGCGGCAGTGAGTGTGTCCCAGTTCTTACAAGAAACGCTCGCCCTGCAGTGGACCTCGGGCTCATCCTTCTCGTCAGACGCGGTCGCGGCGTACCTGAACTTGACCCGTCGTGCACGCCGCCGCCCTCGTTCCATGCGCTCACGTGTGCGCGATCGAGCGCCCCCGTATCGAACGGAGGTTATCTCCCTCCCTAATCTGCCGCCTATTGCTCATTCCTCGTGATTTAAGAGCTGCGCTCCACTCGCGAAGAAGGAAAGAAAGATAAAAAGAAAAAAAGTTCGACTCGTTCCTTTCTCTGACCGTCTTTGCCGAGGTTCTGGCCCAAAGGTTGGGAGAGAAAGAGAGAGCACGATGCAGGGCGTAATGCAGGGGAAGAAAGAAAGAAAGAAAGAAAGAAAGAAAGAAAGAAATGCGCCCACACGAACGGGGTCTCTCACATAATTCGTTCCACTCGTGGCATCACGCGCCCTCCTTCGGTGCGCGACTTGCGGGCACACTATATATATATATATATATATATATATATATATATATATATATATATATATATATATATACATATGCTACTACTACCACTACTACTATAGCACAAGCCGCGGCGTCGTGCCCTTTAATGGCGCAAATGCACACACATACACACTCGGCCGCGAGTGAGTTGTTGTGGCCGGCGGTGGCCTACCTATAAGCCGAGATCGCGCGCACGCTAAACAAAAAAGCAAAAAATGCCGCACAGGTTGCAACAGGAGGGGAAGGGGCGCCATACACTCTCGGCATGATCATTCGCACATGAGCCACCAGCGCGCCACCTATATGCAACCGCGCCGGCCAGATCAGGGGCGCAAGAGAAGCAGGCCTGCACGCGCGCACAGCACGTGAGCACTCTTTTTGTTTTGTTTTTATTCTTATCTTATTTGTTCGTAGCATCTTGTTTTCTTTCCCTCCAACTCCCCAGGACGGCTGCGCACAGAAGTGGTCACCGGCTTCGTGCGGCGGTGGCCGGGAGGGTAGGCCCGCTGATTCACGGCCGACCTGCCGCCACGCTGACCCTATACACCGTCGGACCGCGCGCTATTCGATGCCGCGAGCTGCCGAGGTACCCGGCGTTGTTCTTCCTCGACTATATACGCGCCCGGCGTGCTCGCGACCCCCTCCCCTCGACGCCTTCTCGTTGGCGATCGTGACGTGTCCGCTCCGGACGGCACGCTGCTGCTGCTGCGGGAACGAACGGGTCGCGCTCGCGTCGACCCCGAAAAAAGAACGGCGACGACGAAACGTCTAACCTTAACCCTAACGTGGCGGCGCACGGCGGCTTCGTCGCGCCGCTGACTGGCGCGTCACGCGAGCGCCGCTATACGCACTCCCGAGCTTGACCCCGATGCGCGTGCTCTCTCGTGGTCGAGGTCGGAATCGAGGTCGGACCGCTTCGCCCCCCCCCCCCCCCCCCTCCCGAACCGTGGGAGCCGCCTTGGGCACCTGTGTATGTACATATACGTTGTGGCACGCGGTCATCGTGTGCACCATGCGCGGCTGATGTCGTTGCTGCCACTTCGGCGACACCTCGACCACTGGACGATAAGCGTTAGCGGCCCACCGCCCCCCCCCTCCCCACAGTCTCGCACGCGTCTTGCCACGGGATTGACTGATTGATTCTTTATTGGTTTATCATATATATATATATATATATATATATAATGTGTGTGTGTCTGTGTGTGTGTGTGGGATGGGAGGCGAAAGGAAAAGCCATTTAAGGATGTCTTTTTCTCCGCGGAAAATGAACTTGACGTTCATACTCCGATATATATGAGAGAGTGCAGTCGCTTGTCCGGCACCTTGGTGGGTGCATGTCTCAGTGTAGGCGCAACTTTGCAGGTAGTTCCGTCGAAGCACAAGCTTTCGGACTAAAGTTGGCATGGCACTCATACTGCCATGGGACCATAGCGCTTGAGCGAAGTAGGCACTAAACACAGAAAAGGATAGTGAAACCTTTCAAAGTTGAAAGTATACAGCGCACCGCCTTTGATCTTTGTATGTCCGCGTCGCTTGAGCGCTGCGGTCACAGTGTTAGTCGAAGCATAGAAAAAATTAATATCGCTAAAGAAAGGTATACTGTATCAAATTACACTTTTGTTTAACATTGGGCTCCTTTAAAAAGTAAAGCGAATGGAGCCCTTCTTTCCCAAGGTGTGCATTGCGCGCAGAATACGGGTAAAGGAAGGTATAGGATCGCGGTAAACGTTTACAGCGCTGTTCTGTGATCGCATATACATTCTTCGGGCGATATATCGCCCCTTTTGGGGAAACTTTCCCTTTATCCCGACGCGTTGTATGCCAGCATTTGGTGCGACGGATATCCCGTGCTGGCTTACATCAAATGAATGTGCGCCGTGGATGACACCACCGAATGCCATCGGCAGGAGTGCGATCCTGGCGTCTTCCGCTTGTCCGCGCGTATTGTGGATCTTAAACAAAAACATGCGGACTGACCTCCTAACGCATCCTTATGAAGAGTATTCGCCTGCGGTCTGTTCTTTCTTAGACATAAATATATAGTGGTTCGTTTCGTCAACGTGTGCGAATTGAGACGAACTTTGAACGCGTTACGTAAGTTTGCATAGGCATTATCGAACCCAGTTGCCACAATATAAGTTCCGGCATCTCGTGCATACATTTTTCCCACGGGACTTTCTTCTATATATGGATATTTATGACTGAGGGAACAACAGTCTCCTTTCGCGAAACAATTAATCACATAGAGCCGTCAAAAGGATCGACGTACATGAAGCTTTAAAACGATAATGGATCGAAACTGAACGCACGCAGGTGCACGTAAAAAAAAAAAAAAAAAAAAAAAAAAGTTTATCAGGGGCACTTCCCTATCTTCCCACCGCTCGAGCACGACTTCACCCGTTTAATGAAGACGCGCAGAAACACAGGGGAGCAATCCTTTATGCGCGTCGCGCAGTGCGTAAATCGCGGAAACGATTTCAGCGTGCCCGCGTTACAAGACACTGCAGGCAGCGCCTGCACGGAGGGAAGGGCGCTTCCGTTGTGGGCCGTAGCGAAAGGCTCATAATCGGAAAGGCGTTCAACGGTGCCCGTGCGAACCGGGGTACGAGAGCCGGCAGTACATATACGCGTATATATACGCCGGTACTATATATCGGCGTTTCCATCTTCGCGCATGGCTGAGCGCGCGCCGAAGTTGTTCGTCAACGCGCCGCCGTTGGGCTTTTTGTTTCACGCCACGCTCGCTGGCAAAAGCACGTAGCGCGTAGATACGTCGTCGTACACGCAACTAACCCGCGTAGCGGCACGCATATCGGGCCGCACTGACTTGCGGCGCCGTCGCTCTCGTCTCACAAGAAACGGTGCAGCGTGTGCGGAGGCCATCGAAAGCTATATATGTATCTCTACGCAGGAGGCATGCTCAGCGGGTAAGGGGCATTGCGCAGGAAATTAGAACGGCTCTAAAGTTGAGCAAGCTGGTGAGGACAGTACATATATAAGGATTCGTGATACCGAAAGGCAGGCGTGGCAAACAGGCGCCCACAACGCAAGTGTGTTGTCCTTTTCGTTCTGTGTATACTTGCGTATGTGTATACTTGTCTGCAGGCTCTCTGCGCGGCCTCATTTCGAGCATCGATCGCGCAGTTCGCACACAACAGGCGCGACCGCCAAAGAAACCCTTTCTTCCGCCCGGCGCGTTTTAATAGCGGACAAAAAAGCGAACGCGCAGCGCTCCGTCCAAGCGGCCGGCTTCAGGGTATCGGCCGGTATCGCCCGTGGCCATCTTTCTTTTCTTTATTTCTCTCTGCTCCCTCCACGCCCACGGCGGGTGCGTCGCAACGTCCGGCTCTCGCCGGCGAGAGCGGAAGCGAGCTGCCGGAGAACCAACTGTGTGACCTGGTTGTGGATGCCGCTGCGCGTCCACTTCTTGCCGCGATGCGGAGCCGCCGTCGCGGCTTCGCGTGAGGTGTAGACGAGCGTAAAGTCTAGTTCTGTGCAGTCGGTTGCCCCGTCGGCCGTGCATACCTGTGTGTTTGATGAGAGCACACGTGTATATCCTAAAGGGCGAGAAGGCACGGGTGATGAAAGCTCGTGGTGCATGTTGACTTCCGATCATGCAACCACCCTCCCCTTCCATTGTTGTTATCCTCACCTCTCTTAACGTGGAAGCCTTGAGCACGTATTAGAGTGATCAAGTATAGGGCAATTAAGTGTAACATGCAATTCATGCTTGTTTCTTTTATGTTCACACCATGCAAGACGGTAGCCGTGAAACCTTCTTAAATTGAGTCAAACTCCCTATTCACTATAGCTTTTCTAGAAAATAATGGTCACAGTCGAAGTAAGCAGTCTCGTTTGGTGGTCGAACCGCGCCGTAACGAGGACTCGATCACTCTATAGATTGTCTGGACAGGTTTGTGACGACGACTATGGGCGTATTTCCTGCATGTCGTATATTTATTAAAGACTTCACCGGTGGGGGGGGGGGGGGGGGGAGGCGATGTAGATACATTGCGAAGAGAACACTCGCCAGGGACATGCTGATGTTTCCCACCATCTACACGTGGCCTTCGGAATAAACTGGCCCTCGTGCACACCTCATGGGTACAGAAGTGGTCCAACGTTAAAAGGAACACACGCGGTCAACTCGCGCGGATTGCGGGCGCTCCAGCAACGGGTTTCCGCGGATGCAGTGTACGTGCTGCGCAGGCATATGTACTATAAGGAAAGCCGTGCGACTTTGGCAAGTGGTTTCGTACAAAGCTAAGCGCTCCCTGATTTGCTCCAGAACGGAATTCACCGATCGATGCTCAAGTGTTTCCTTTCACTGAAGAGCGCATTGTATGCACAGCCTCCGTCCCGTGCACCTAATCCGCCATTTTGCTTCTCTTGCGGAAGATGCTGGAGATTTCTATTCGGGGTGCCTTGAATGGCGTGCCATAGCTCAAAGAGCTTTTTTTTTTCTTTTTTTCCCCACGGCATTCGATGCTTGCTTGTTAGAATCCGGGTTTGCAAAAATGACAAGCCCTTACGAGATGCGTATTCTGTGTTCCAGTTAAGTTTGTATATGTGGCTGTACATATGCACCCACACAATAGAAGAACAAGGACATTCATTAAGTGGGAAGGGGGGCAGAGAACAAGTATATTACATGGGAAGGGGGGGAGGGGAAACCACACGCGGAATGAACTTTCGGCGTAATTATACTTCAGCGGTTCGCGTTTACACTGTCCGATAGCGTGCTGATACCGATCAAAGCGAATATCCGACGAAACGCATTACGCCCGTTACTGAGACTGTGATGCTCGACACGACGACCCCGAGAGACAACGCCATATATATATATACACACACACCCGATGGCTGCATGTGGCCCCGAGCCCGCGTCGCTTCTTGCAAGCAAAGGCCTGTACTCGCAGTGCACGGAAGTGTGCGAGTACGAGAGACGACGTTATCGATGCAGCGGCGGCGGACCGTTTCCATTCGAATCTTTATGTATACACGCCCGCTAGCCGTGATATATATACATGAGCCGGGCCCCCGTGGAGGACGCACTTTCACGCGTTCGTTCTCGTGCAGTCGCCGGAGCGATTAGGATCATGGCGTCGCGCCGCCAGGCGCCGCATTATGCTTGCACTCTCCCCCTTCCCCCTCCCCCCCTAATCAGAGCAAGCGGGCGAGGCGCTGCCGCCGGCGCAACACGCCAACTGCTTGTCGAGGTATCTACACGCGCTCGCTGGAGAACAAGGGGAGAGTGCGCAAATACGAACATTGGCAGTCGGCCGCCATGCTCACCGGGCGCCATGTTTGGTCCCCTTTCTCTGTCTTGCGACCGCCTGTTGCCTTCTCTTTAACGGCGTCGGTGAGGAGACGTATACGCTGGCGCCGGTATCGAAAGCTCATCGGCGCTTTTTATCTAGTGATATAGTTGCTGGCGTGCGTCTCTTTTTCTTTTTTTCCCCTTTGTCAGGAGATACGCATCTTAAGGATGAAACTGTGCCTGTTTACTGCGGTTTTCAGCCCTATTCTAACATTATCTCTGTTCGTTCTTGCTAGCAAGGATTTGAATTGTCAACTGCGCGAGTAATCGCGCGTGCGCAAGCTTACGCGATCTGACCTTGGTCGGCACAGAACAGTGAATTATTGTCGCGGTATACTTGCCGAGGATCGGTGTGCGTTCGAAAAAAATAAATAAAAACAATATAAACACGAGGGACGAAGCGATCGAGGCAACCGCAATGGTTGCGTCGACTCGGTTAATGGGGGCCCCGAGGTTTGTTAACTGCAGAAACAGTCGCCAACAAGGCTGCGGTTCGGGGTCTCTCGCATATGTATACTTTAGCACTTTTTTTTTATTGACATGATGTAATAGGAGAGCTTGGTGCATGCACCAACAACTTCTAGTCGCTCGGAAAACACACACACACACACACACACACACACACACACACACACACACACACACACACACACGCACACGCACACGCACACACACACACACACACACAACACACACAACACATAGTCGCAATATTTATAACTTCATGCGCCACGAGAAGTATCACATGAAACAGTGAGCGAGTAATATCACAAAGTTTCGTACATAAGTCCAGGGACCCACAAATGGTGAACATGTAAACAGTTGCATAGGCAAACAAATGCGCATGGTTCGTATTGTCCGAGAACGCACAAAGTTCAGTTTCATGTATAGATAAACAAGTTCGCGCAGCTTCACAGGTGAGTGCACAGACGTTAATTATATACCCTTACGTAACATACTACATAAACTTTAAAACTTGCTGGTTCTCGCAATCTCAAGCCTTTCACTATCTGAGACCTGGCCACACGCATGCACGACGCATGTCCGATATCTCCAAAACGCTTATCCCTTCTCCGCCCGCGAATGCTTTGCTTCGCGACTTTTTGGGAGGCCGCCATTTGTTCTTGACCCCGATGAGTGTCCCGGAAGTTTTCGAACGAAGCAGCCGCTGTGTGAAATAAACGCCACGCGTGACTGTCGCCACGCGACCATCCTGCGCACTGTGTAACTATATATATAGAGAGGTGCAGTGAACACGGGATGCATGAATGCATGAACACGTAAATGCGGGATGCATGAACACGTAAATCCAAGCGGAAGTGCGTGCGAGGAGGCGAAATTCACCAGGCGTGATTGCGCGAGCAACAGGCTATACCGCGAAGAAAACTTCGCGCTTGAAGGGAGCACACCACCGAGCTGGAAAAAAAGAAAAAGAAAACCCTGGTTGCGGGCTCAACTCGGGATCCACTCACGCTCACTTTGCAATACGGCATGCCCGGCTCCCGACCGGCGTTTTCCTCCTACATAAACGCGTGGCGGGCGATAGGTATATATACGTAACGACTTCCGTTGAGGAAGCATTTGGCTCAATCGATATACGCTCTTCATTCTTCCGTACGAATCCTGGGTGCGGTGCCTCGTGCAATATCAGCGGCTCTCGCGCATCGATCAGACACGTAACACCGCGCTCCGCGATGGGGTCTCGATCAGCGAAACCGATACAACGTTACACCCGAACAGGAGAAAACTACACCGCACGCCCTCTCCACGCACCGCCCACCCAAAGCCTGCAGTCTGCGATGTCGAATAGGTATAGGAGGTGGGGGGGGGCGCAGGGGGGAGGGCATTAAGAATGTGCAACGCGTGTATCGGCTTACGATAAAGCGCGCGCTGCGGATCAAAGCAAAAGAGCGCGGGGAGTTTGTCGTGTGTATGTGCGTGTGTGTGTGTGTGTGCGCATACAGCGCGCTTTGTACGGAGAACTGGCATCGCGGGCGTATTCCCCCGGTGCCATGGCACGCGGTTGGCGTTTGCCGGCCACGTGCGCTTGTAGTGCGGCGACCGCACGTGCACGTGCACGCTATCAGCCGCGCGCCGAGGAGGAGGAGGAAGGGTCGCGCGTACCGCGCGGCTTGTGGTGCGCGTCAACCGGATACCGTGGACCTCCCGTCGCTCACGAGTGTGTGTAATGCCGAACTGGAATCAATACCAGGCGGCGACGTCCGTTACGAAAATCTGCTCTTGAATCCAGGTGTGGCATCTGTATGTTCTGTAGGGCATCCCAAACTCAAGGCAAACGGTGCGATATTTGCTCATGCTTAAGTGTCCCGCTTCGTTATTTATGTCATTATTTTTCTTTGATTTCTTTTTGACTTCCACTCGCGCCAGTTGCACCTCGCGGTTAACTCTGCCTAATAGTATACCTTCAAACGCTGTAAATTATATAAGGTTTGGTACAACGTACATACAGTTACTTTTGAAGGCGCAGCTCTGTAGTTTAGAAACGAGCAGCCTTTCTCAAACGAAATTAAGCCACTGCGCGCATGACCGCGGTTGACTGTCCGAGAAGCCTACTGTATAGACTTGCTTTTGGAGCACCACCGTTTAGAAACTCGGGAGGAGGAAACAAACTCCTTTGCATCACCGAAAGGTCCACGAGCGCACTTCGACACAGCGAGAACTCTGCAACGTTCGTGCTTCCATGGCAGCTTCGTGAAACGAATTTCCTTCATTGACACGAAGCTGCGAGGTCTCCCGCAGACTTATACCACAGTGATATTTCTGTACAACGGCTTTACGCATCGCAGACACCAACTTGCGCGTATTTGTTCCATGTTTGAAAAAGGAGGCACAGAGTGTACTGCAGGAAAGGGGGGCTTGAAACGCGGCGGTCCCAAATACGAAGTACCGGCGCGGGCGAAACCTAATCGGTCGAGACTTTCACTCAGGCACACCGATGAGTCAAGTCGAAAAGTTATACACCGAGTAATTGATGCGTCCTGCAACTCTTAAAGAAGCAGCATTGCAACGCTACGCGCCCCAACACCTCTATGATGGAAAAGCGTAGAGGAACCATAAGGTGTTTCTCCAATTACGTATAAGGGACGCCATTTTTTAGGTATCCATATTTGGCGTGCTGCATATGTGCGCATACTTGAGCGTGTGTGGTCATGTCTCTTGGTGCGTCTATGCGCGCGCGCTGCGTAAGCATTTGCGCGGTCCTCTGGAAAAAAGAAAAGAAAGAGACAAAAAAAGAGAGAGAGAAAATGAGAGAGAGAGAGAGAGAGAGAGAGAGAGTAACATGTGAAAGTGCATAGCGGCTCTTGTGTTTGTCGTCGCGTGCCGACTCCTCCTCGTGAATGGAGCGCGCCTCTCAGGGGTATAACACTCATCTTCGCCATCGGCATCGTCACACTCGGCAGCCCATGTATGTCGCCCACCGTGAGCGACGCTGGCTCGTGTGTTCATCGACGCATGCGCCGCGCGATCGCCACGTCCCGATAAGACACTCGAGCGTACGTAGTGTATACACACGACGAGTATTTCTACGCGCCGCGCCTCCCATTCTCGTGCACGATACGCGGCGTCAAAAGACACCGCGACGTCGCGCATGGCGTGGCTGGATCTTAATGTGAACATTTTGGAGCTTCTCCTTCGAGCGTATAGTGCGCGGTGCGCCTTCTAAAAAGAACTTAGTGCAGCTCCTGAAGTTTGCGCGGGAAGCGGGTAATCAGGGGCCGTTCGCGCACATCTGCGGCCTGGGCTCGAACTTACGCGTTTCCGTCGAACAGTGAAGGAAAAGCACAGGCTTAAAAGGGAGCGAACATCAAGAGAGGTTGTTTGTCCTTCATTTTTCACTTCCGCCGCATTGCGCGTCGTCTAAAATTTTGTTCTCGAAGAGCTCTGTAACGCGCTGCGCCATCACAACCAGCTGTTCCGCAGCGGTTGCACCTGGGTGCTGGTAATTAAGGAGTGAGAGTGTAGCGCTTAAAATTAAGCTGAAAGAAATGTTCAGCGGCGTTTAGGAAGCGCCGGTGCGTAAGCTCATTAATGTCCTGTTTAAGTTTGTAGTGATCACCTTTGAATGCGTTTCGAGTGCCCAGCATATGGGGAAGGGAATATGAGTACAGTGTGTGCTCTTCTATCTCGTCAGACCTGTGGCCTCCGAGATCGCACGGAGGCGCCAGCGGGTGCGATCTCGGAGGCCACATGTCTGACGACAGAGAGAAGAGCACATCCCTATATCCGTAACCCTCGGATCTCGGAGACCATGTCCAACTCAAGTTTCCTCCAAAAGTTACCAAAGGTAGTAACTCTGGCGCTAACGTCTATGGATCTGCTAGTGTGGTTGATCAGCGAGCAAGGAACAATGGTCAGCACCTGGATTTGCATAAACGTAGTTATTCTTCTTAAAGAGCTTTGTGGTTTTACAAATTGATTACAGCTTTCAACAAGACATTGTAACAAGAGACGTGCCGCCGTGAGCGAGTGTCTGTCTAGCCACGTACTGCAGTGTAAACAATTTGAATTGTCTCTTTTGTCCGTGCCTTTCCGCGCGTAACTATAGTGCTTTATAAATGCAATAATTCGGAATGATTGCGCATGTGCGCAGAGACTAATTGCCTCGTTGCGCCTAGAAAACTCTGAAATGTAGAGAGATAAGGCGTAATAAATAACAAATAAATATAAGAATTATAGATGTCACAAGAACATCTGAAGCCACAGGCACGAAGACGCAACGAATCCAAGTCCTACTCATGCTTCCAATCAGGGAGGAAGGAAATAAACTAACGTCACGGGGTCAGCCTTGGCAAACGAACTTTCCGAGAGACCATTCCCTTCGCTTTTTTTCCCTCGTAGTGTTGGCCCAACACGCGACCTCTGAGATTCGGCATATTGGCCGGGAACGTATGGTTCCAGGTTGCTTTTAATCGATGCGCACTCACTCGGCCGCCCTGCGATCATCTGTGCTTGCGGTACCCCTGTTTGCAGAGCGGGTGCACTAAAACATATACCGCGCTCTCTCTGACGTAACGATAACATGTTGGGCCGATGTGTTTGGCTTCAACCTTATTGCGCTTTTGGGCTTTCTCCTATAACGGTTTGCTTCCTCCGTGCTTCCAATGGTAGCGGATTAATCATAATCGCAGTGCCAGAGTCTCATCCAGTAATGTTTTTGTAGGAAACTTAACGAGTCCAACCCACGGCTTGCAGTGACCGCTGGCTGGACGCCGCGTCCTTCCGTTGACCCGCGGACAAGCGCACGCATGCGCGTCAATTCCGGTGCAACAGTCTAGTGCACTATAGACTGTTGCACTGAAGACTGTTGCACTAGACTGAATTCTACTGCAACGTTGTGCCAAGTGGTCTCGAACTTCGGCCACACCGTCAGGTCCGGCGGCGCACCGGGTCAGTCAGACAGTCCGTTTTTTTTTTCTTTCTTTTTTTCCCCTCCTTCCGATCGTCGGCGCGCGAGGCGTGGTCGATATGCGGCCCGGGCGTCCTCGCTCCAGATCGAAGCGTGCTCGCCTTGGGCGTCGTCCCGCACACACGCACGCACACACCTCGAGGTCGAGGGAGCCGCTGCCCAGACGTCCGTGAGTCGAGGCGGGCGCGGACCGCTCGATTATATTCGCACGCCGTCGCTTGACCGCTCCGCCGAACGAGCGGCGAAACCGTTTTGCACCGCGGCGCGCAACAACGAAGGGGGCGGCATTGCGCGGTGTGCAAGTCACTTGTCGACGGCGGTCACGTGACGCGATCGCGGCCGCCCCGCCTCGCCGCCGCCGAGGTTCGTATCGGCGCCTTTTTAACGTAACCTTCGCGTGCCCGAGGCATAGGCATTTGCTAATACATCGCTGGCCTGCGCGAGGAAGGAAATGGCGGTTGGCTATACAGCCACAAGTGCGCCCCTGCACGGCCGTTTGGTGGAGACATTAGAGAGTTTTAGAATAGGGGCCCCAAACTATTGGGGCCCCTATTCTAAAACTCTCTATTACCGGCCGCCAGCGATGAGTTGTCCTGATGCGGAACGGGTGTACGATGTCGGTCGGAATGACCACGCCGCTCTTTCCTTTGGAATTTGAGGTTGGAAAAGAAATGTAAAGGAAACAGTGTTCGTGGGGCAGGAAGGGAATCACACGTACGCGTTCCTTTCGTTGGTTTATATTCTTTTCGGAGCCGCCGCGGTATAAGCTGAGTGGCTATGGCGTTGCGTTGCAGAACTGTAGAGGTCGCCGGTTCGATTCCAGCGGCGGCCGTATTTCTAAGGGGGCAGAAAGAAAGAAAGAAAGAAAGAAAGAAAGAAAGAAAGAAAGAAAGACGTGTGCACTTAGATTTAGGTGCACGTTTAATAACGGCTCCGGGTAGTCGAAATTAATCCGAAGTCCCCTGCTATACGGCGTGCCTCACAATCAGATCGTGGTTGTGGCCCGTAAAACCCTGTCATTAAACTTAATTAATTTTGATTAGGATGGTGGAATAGACGCGGGCTTCGTTCGGTAACGCCGTATATACATATAGGCCTCAGTCACAGAAGAAAGCCGATATCATACAATCAACACCTGAGTTCCTACAAGAAACGACACGACATTTCTGTATAGCAGCCACTCCTTGGAAAGTGCAGAGTCCACCGCAGCTGATCGGGCAGCCGGGACGCTCTATGAAAGAGTCTCATTAGCCCTCTCTGCTTCCGGGCGATACGTGTTCGAGGTCTGTAATTGCGACGGTTTCGGGCCGTCGCGCGCGGTTGGATCCTCGCCCTGTCATGAGCGCGCTGGGGGAATATGGGCCGGCGTCATCAATTATTCGTGGCGCGGGCGTTTGCGGGCCGCTTGAGGATTGGGCGTCGGGCTATTTTCCTCTCTGTCACACAAAATCACCGCAGTGTCGGTTCACCGGGGCGCGCACGCTTGCAACGAGGAGCAAATCTGGTGACGCCCCCCTTACACTTTATAAACGTGGACCATGTCTGGTGACGTACGCCCCCCTTACACTATACCTTTTTCTTTTTTCCTTTCTCGTATCGCCTTCTTGGTCGTGAACCATTTTTGTTAGTTTCTTGGACATAATGCATGAACTATACAGGGTAGGAACGTCACTAGGCAACTCTATGTTCAACACGTTTTAATTTCACCTCGAGCAACATACGCCAAGAACGGCAACCCTGCTTCCTATTAACGCTGGCGTTCGGAAGGTGGGGACACATTCTCAGACGGTCACTTTCGGAGATGTCACTTTGAGTGCGCGCTGATTGGCTGGTTTAGCGAAACTGCTCAGAGTTCAGTCGGACGGTTAAGAACACCGTAGCTACAACATATTTAAAAAAAAAATATATGTATCTCGCGGGTACAGGTCGGGCATTTGCCCCGGCATGGCGGACCTGCAGCTATTCGGGTTTCGCACAAGCTTGCGCAGGTCGATCATAAGACGAGGCCGGGGCGCATTCACTATTGGATATATTGGTAATAAGGTTCTTGCCTGCATGTGCACTCTTAGACAGTCATCCGAAATATGTGCATTTGCGTGTATAAAGGGAAGATATATATACACATATGAGCACTGATGCTAATGCATATAATGCACGCTCGCTTTTACCAAAGACGAGTATGTCCTTGATACAGCACTGACAAGTTCAGCAGCTCCTTTGAGAACGTTGAGTACAAGCCGAACTTGTTTGCTATGTATGCGCGGCTTCTTGTAGTGGACGCGCAGGTGCGACATTTATTACGATGCAGCGAAGAGTATAGCATAACGGGTGCACGCGTGACAAAGGCACGGGTCTGGGTTGGACTGCGCGGTCCTCAATTTCGGGTTACATTCATAGGCGGAGAAGAAACTCGGGCTTCATCGTGGAACTCCTTGGTCCGTATACTTTTTGGTCAAGGGGGTGCATGATATTTAGAACGGAAACAACTCAAAGCACGGGGCTAGGAAGAGAGACAGACTCTCATTCTTAGCGCCTTATTGCCGTTTTAAATAACATTTTTTGTGCTCGCTATATACGGCGGCGTCCCGGTACGGGCGGCCGGTGCCTCTGACCGCGCGACAGACGACGCTCGGTACGCGTGGTACACCGTCGCAGCTGATTCCGCGTACGGGCCGTCCCACCGCAGCATGCGCGCGTCCAACCTGCCTCCCCTCGCCGTAATAGACGCGCAGCTCTCTGGCGAGCGGCGGTAAAGTGTGAGCAGCGGCGCCGAGGACACGTCTCATTGAGCTCGCGTTCCTCGGGGGCCCATTCGTTTTGGCGCCTGTCGAGCCGGGGTCCTCGGGTTCGAACCCTGCCCCGTCCCATCTGCGTCGTCGGCCGCTCGGAGTACGGGCCCTACGCGCGCGCCTCTAACGAACACCCTTTGTGCGGCGGCTGCAGCCCCCCTCTCTCCCCTCTCCCTACTACGGCCCTGCACTAGAGGGAGTAGTTTAACGCACCCAACTATATAAGCCCCTTCCCCCCCCTCTCGGTACAGGCGAACGCGGTCCGATCAGGTTGTTGGTGGCCCCCTTCTCCTCCCGGTGTCTGTTCCGGGGCAGTCGGAACTCGCACCTGTTCTTCGAATGCGCACCGCCTTCTCTCAATGGGCGGGTCACGAACGCGCCGCTGTATCGGGCTCAATCGATACTCGACGGCGCGGTCGGCGCACGCTTGCATCATGCTCGCCACACGCTCCTTGGTTGCGCGCGGAAGCCATTATATGCCGCTCTCACTTATATCTAACTATATACGTTGCTTTGAACGGCGTTTAAGCCGCGTAGCTATCGTTGAAAAAGAACGAGTACCATCAATCCGCGAAAATGTAACCACTTCGCTCAACGAGCCTTCTTTAATGTTGAAACTTAGCGTAGCTTCACCATCGTCGCCATCCGTCATCATATTGCGTCATAGGCACCGTCGAGGATCTCGGTAGCTCGGCTTGCAAGCCACGCCGTTGCTTACTTATCACTTTCGCATTTCTCGTAAAATAATTTACCCCCGCACACCCTTCTTGAGTGTAAGGGTGTGAGTTGTAGACCGATTTACACCCTTATTCAATTTTAAGGGTGTTAATTAATTTACAGTGAGACGGAAAATTGGACGAGTCGGTGAAGCTTCGTGGCACAGCTATTGTGTCTCCCTTCTATTCCTTTTGTCGGCGGCTGTTGCGCTGTAGCTGTAAAATGAAATAATTTACAGTGTATGGCGCCGCCTCCACACTTGGCGCTCAGAGTGGGTCACGAACACGCCGAGAACATCCGAGTTGCAGCTATAGCCAGCGGTGGACCGGCGAAAGAGGAGGATCGAGGCGATGCCGGATCGTTGTTCCACGCGTATTCGTTATAACGAATTGTCGTCCCCTCTTGACTATTGCCACAAAAGGGGTTGGCAGAAGTGTAGTCCCGGCCGTTCATAGAGCTGGGCCACGTGGCCTGTCTCGCCAAGGCAAGGAGGGAAGTGTATATCTATAGCACAGACAAGGCTCGCGCTGATTCTGGGCGCCATCAAAAGGAGTACGTACGCGCGGCGTCTGCGCCTAGCGCGACGCGATGAGCACGTATACACACACACCGCACTAATAGAGCGCGCGCGCTTTGAGGAAACCAGGAAGCGGTGAAAAACAAAAGGACCGCCGCTTCCGCGTGTGTCTGGGATCTCGGCTGTTATCGTCCGCTCGGCGGCGCTGCGTTCGTCGTCGCTGCGTTCAGCCGTGCACGACGAGGGAGCTCTGTCCGCCAAGCATTTGGTGCACCAAGAGAGAGAACAAGAAGATGGCATGCGGCCAGCGGGGCCTGAAGGCGCGCCTAATGGGCGTAGTCCGCGGCAGGGCTGGCTAGAGCATGCAGGGCGTTTACTCGGCGGCCGACAGGAGGCATGCCGGCTACCGGGCGCCGTGCGTGTATGTCCGCATACGAGCCGCGGTGTACTTTTTGGCGAGAGAGAGATAAACCTCTCTCGTGCTCATCGACTCGCCGTGAGCGGCAACCCCCTTCCCTACACCCGACTTAACTATTGCGCTCGCAAACGCATTGAACAGAGGTAGGGAAGTAGCGAGCGTGTTAGAATGGGATGATGCGGCAGGAGGCCGCCAGAAGGAGGAAAAAAAAAGGGGGGGGGGGGGGGGTAGGACAATGCGTTATGTTGGCGCACCTTAAGTTTCCCGGATGTAATTGGGAAGAAAGTTGAAAAAGAAAAAAAAATGAAAAGAGCTAACGGAAGGGCGCGTAGCGAAAGGCACTCTGTATATATGTAATTTTTTCTTCAGACCATGATTGATGATTGTATTCCAGTTTCGACCGCGAGAGAACGGCAATGGGAAGCCAACTTGTGTGTGCGGCTTAGATTACCGGCCGAAAAGCCTTGTTCCAGGGCGAGACCATCTGTATACCGTGGGACGCATTTACATGAAGCCAACATATACTAAAAGCGGATCGCGTAGGTGCTAGAAGAATCTCATTTTGTTAGTAGCGTGAACTATATAGTTCCGGCCGAACACGTTAGTAACTATCTCATGCGGAGGCCAGCGCAATTACGGTATGATTTGCAAACACGCATTTTGTTTGTTCGTTATGAATATTTAAGAAGTGTGAGCAATTAATTTCGCCCTTTCCTTTTTTTTTTAAGGTCAAATTTAGAAGCAGTCCGTAAAAGGCATAACGAAAGTGCCCTTACGATTGTATGGTAGTACAGGCGTTCCTTCGCGTTGACGTTCAGCACCTGAATGTGTTAATGGTGTCTGTATATAGGTAAAATTCGAGACAGTCGGGAATTGATATAGGTTCGCACAACGTTAAGAAATACGCGTGCGACGAAAATCGGTGTATATATGATGTTCGCAGACGCAGTCCTAATATTTCGAGGTGTGCCACCTTTCTCGTATAAAGTAAACACATCGACAAAATCACCGTGAGAAATCTTTTCCAAACAAGCGAGTGACCTATTACAAGTGTTCTATACGATAAATCATTTTTTTTCCCGCGTTATCGAATCGTCTGCTCGCAATAATACAGGCGATACGCGGCTGTCCGTCTGCTACTGTCGTCAATGCAGCGGCCATCAGTGACAGCAACTGCTATTATGGGCTCCGATATCGAGCAACGTATACTGCGGTCACGCTACGGTCTCAGGAACCACACATTCGCGACCTCTGCGTATACTTCTGTTGCGGGCAGCAGCATAGAAAGAAAGATACTTGCCCGTAGAGGTAGGGATTCGAAACTTTTCTTGTCTGAAAGCAACAGTCGTCTGTGTGTGACATGCACGGGTCAGCCATCGCTATACAGATATACATGGCAATACCCCCCCCCCCCCCCTTCTCATCTCCCTTTCCCAACTTCCCCTTTCATCCAATTTTGATAACAACAAAAAGAAAATAAAAACGTATTTTGCTTAGGCATAGAAATCGAACCTGCAACCTCGGGCTCAGCACCGGACGCACGTTCGAGTCGTCCGGTATAGCCGATGTATCTGCACTGAATTTCACCATTTGCTGTATATATAGAGCAGCTGTCACGAGTCGCGTTACTGATTGCCGAATTCACCCGCGTACCGCGTAGTTTGCTTTTGGCGCACTTTTTTCCTCAGCTGAGAGCGGTGACACTTGGTGCCATTGGAGGGCTTGTCTTCACTACAAGGACCTCCACACAGAAGCGACGCATAGGCTTTTTGAACACTGTGTGCCACGACTAACGTTAGCGAAGCTGTTCAACGAGAAAAAAAAAAAAAAGAAAGAAAGAAAGAATATATTCAAAAAAGAACACTGTGCAAAGTGCAATTGTAACACTTACGGTGTGCGGCCGACAGAGGTCTGACGACCGTACGATGTGCAAGTCTTAAAAGCGTATCTTGCACCATATTCTTTAAATGAATATTATTTTCTTTTTTAGAACAGCTTGGCTATAACGTCGGCTGCAGGACACCCTATATAGGACGCTTCGTGCAGCCACGCCCACACAAATCCAGGCGCTAAACAGTCCGGTGACGGAAGTGCAACCACCGAGAGCCAATTTAACGGGTAATAAAAAGGCGAATAGCACAAACGCTGCACAGAAACAAAAACATATCTGCGTGTATACACGAGGCACACACGGACTGGTCGGACCAGCAGCGGAGTGCACAATGCCGTTTCTATTTCTTTTTTTTTTTCGTTTTGTCGCTCTGACCAGAACCGAAATAATGGCCCGATAAGAATGCAACGCCACCCGATATGTACTCTATAGTTGCACCACGCGCATCCCGCTCTTGCGCGAGACTTCGCGCGACCGACACGCAGCGGCTTTTTTAGACACCAAACCAAAAAAAAAAGGGCCGGGAAGCGTGTCAAGGGTGCGCAGCAAGCACCGATAGCGCGTAAATAAATAGCAGTGGCCACAAAGTGTCTATTTCGAGACGGCGGCCAAAATAAAAGGACCGAAAGCCGCGCACTCCGTGGATGCATCTTCGACAGCCCGCGCCAGTGGATAAGCGGTCCAGCAGCGCGAGAGGGATGCCGGTCGATGCGATCGTTTCGCAGTTTTCTTTCTTTCTTTCTTTCTTTCTTCGGTTACCTTCAGGTCGCCGTCGTTTCAGTATAGCTAGGCATAAAACAGGTGCTCGCTATCACTGCAGCATTCTGGGACGGCTAGCTGACCGCTCTTCGTTTCGGTCAAGTTGCCTCCGCGTACGCCGACACCGTTCTATACAAGCTGTTCGCGGTCAACGTCTATACGAATACGGTCCCTGTATGAAGCCGCTGCAGCTCTTCGCACGCAGTTCCGGGAATCCGTTTCGCGTAAGCTGGCCGTCGCTTATATGCGCGACTCCGTAAGCGTTTCGGGACGGGTTTTGGGGCCTGTATATTATAGTATACAACAAACTATACACGGCCTCGTGGACAGCCGTGGTCCGGTCCAGTCGCGGCTGCAAAATTGCTCATTGTCTTCTACTTTATGGGCAGGCGAAGTGCACAATCTCTTCGGGCGATATATCTCTCGCGTCCCTCAGAGCTTTGTATAGTCGCCGGCCGTAGTGGATTTCAAAACTAACGAATGGTCGTCTTTTTCGTTTGGTTGCTACAAGGTGAAGCAAACGAGTGGACATATACGCTACTCGACAGCAATTATTACGCTGCTGAAAAGTATGCTCCTTTTCGTTGGGCATGCCGTGGGCTGGGAGATAAATAACATTCGGATTGCTATGCAAAACAAGGATTCGAATGTATATACTTTCGAAATGCCCGCCGCGACGACACAAAGTGGAACTGCTGTGACGGAGCTGTTACTTGGGTGTCACTATATAGACGGTTTCAATTTAGGTTCACAAGTTGGCACCATTATCAAGGGCGGTTGTTCGAACAGTTGCGCCCAGTGACATTAAGCAACACGGTCGCGACTCATTGATCGCGCGTCTGTACAACCATTTTCATACATACGAATCGACTCGTACAGCACCGTTAATAAGTTGCATACCGTTAGGAAACAGCAACGTTAACAGCCCAAGGTGGCGGTATGCCCTAACCCTTCCGTTGGCACGTGAGCGCTTAACCACTTTTCCATGTGGTCTCAAGCTTGCATGCGACCTGTACCCCGTGAGACGATCAGAGAGCTTGAGCGCGTTCCGACTTAAGCTTTCACGTTTTCTTTCTTTTTATATTTTTTTTTCGCGGCACAATGGGGTAATGTCGACGACTGCGGGCAATCGGGGACGCCCTTCGATTGCGCTTTGCAGATCGCCGCGCACCATTCATCACGCGCTCAGTCGAAGGCCTTTCGCGCCGCGCCGCGCGCGCGGTGCCATGCAGCGCAGTGCGATGGGAGCGCGACGTGGAACTCCCTTCGAGAACCAAGACGTGCATGTTCGCCGAGCTGTTCGCCGAGCTGTCCGTCCGGTTCCGTGCGTTCGACAAGCGCTGCTTGCGTCAGCGCATGGAAACCGTGCGGCGTGAACTCGCAGCGCTGTAGGCTTGTATGAACAAATGCCATTCAAATACGCAGAGAGAGAGAGAGAGAGAGATGTGGTGGTGGTCGTGGTGGTGGTGGTGGTGGTGGTGGTGGTGGTGGTGATGATGATGATGATGATGATGATGATGATGATGATGATGATGATGAAACGAAAGCAAGGAAGCTATTCACAGGTAGTTCTGGTTGGCTACCCTGTACTGGGGAAGGGAGTATACGGGGACATAAAGAGAGAAAGAGGGCGTAATGGAAGAGTAATAGAGAAGGAAGCGCAAAATAAACCGCGCACACCGTATACCCACAGACCTCATGAACTTGCAACCAGCGCGAATGCATATAGTCTTCTGCACGGAGGTACTTTGGGAGCACTTGCCTAGAACTTTCTATTTATCTGAGGCTGTGCGCATAGCTTGCCTCTCGGCATTACACGTGGCGCGGGTAGACACAACTAATACTTGTGAGTATGTCGTCACAGCTGCTTGTGTCGTACGCATACAGGGCCAGTCGGCCATTTCAGTGAGGGAGGCCTAGCTAGGAGTTGGTGAATGCGACGCTGAGCCACAAACGGTATACATCATGATCATGAAGTTCGCGTCGTGGTATAATTCGGATGGTGCACGTAGCTATAGGTCCGGGCAAAACCGGCGTTGACGAGACGTGTTGAGATGCGCAGAAGTTCTCCAAGTCCCTATATAGGCGGTGGTACGGCCAAGGCCCGATTTCGTACGAACTGTTTCTTTTGAGGAAATAAGTTGGCTCGTGCTCCTTTCTGCTGCAGATCACAGCAATATGTTCTCTTTCCTTTTCTTTCTTTCTTTCTTTTAATTCAGGAGAATGGGTGTTATAGGAAAATTGCAAGAGGAAGGGCCGGATCGGCATCGAGTCTCCAGGGTGCCTGCAACGAGCTATCCCATTTTCGTAAATAAACGATCCGTTCATCCATTATTCAGCAGACTCACTCCGCCTGAGGGTTGTCTGCAGCGTTAACTCTATACGAGTAAACTTTCCTGAGGCGTTGGTATGTACAGCTGGGAGCAAAAGTCTGTAGGCCACAGCATCAGGGGGATTTTTTTTTTTTTCTAGCACATCCATGTAACGTGCACTTGACTCACTGCGTCGAATTAATCAAACAGGCGGACACGGGCTGTACCCCTTGATTTCTACTTGCACGGCTATAGGCCGCGAAAAAAAAAAAAACATTTTTTTTCCCCCTTTCACGTCGTCTTTGGTGTCCAGACTTTTTTATCTCGCGACTGTATACATCTCACCGCTATGGTGCGTGGCCTTGCCTCGACGTGTATGGCGTGCGCGTACCCAAACTTCAACCATTACTTTAGCGCTGCCATCTGTCCTCTTCACCACATGTGCTGTACGACCCACCTTTCGCGCTTTCCGACTCCCTTCAAGACATGCACCAACCCGCCCCGCAGTTCAGCGCACTCCCTTAACCATTACACTGCACAGAACTTTCACAGAGGTATACTATACACCCCGCCAGGCCTCGGCGGCGGCGGCAACCAGTTCCCGCTGCGACGCCGTTCTTGCTCGTCCTCCCTCATAAGAAAAACGCCGCCGATCGAACGAGAAGCCCGTACTCCGATAAGGTTTTTTTTCTTCTTTTTTTGCTTTCTCGATCCCGCCGCTTGCAATTATCTGGCGGCTGCCGCGCTGTATAGGATGATAATGCATTACGACCACCGCGTCGCGTCTCCGCATTTTGTTTTGCTGGAATGCCTATCCACTGGCTCCGGCGCGAGCTGTCTCCATTTGCGTCCGACTGCGCCGACAGAACGAACGCTCCCGAGTCGAGCGATTATAACCGGCGTCACATCTTTCACCGAGCGAAGTGCGTATGGTGTACTGTCGCGCTCGCATTTATCCGTGCTCGTTGAAAACGGTATTATAGGGGAGGGGGGGGGGGGGGCGATTGGCGAGGCCGTCGTCGCTGATTATATGCGTCTGGCTCGATCGCCTCGCTGGTCGATCGGTGTGTGTATGCAGCAGCGGGGCTTCCTTGTGATACGTCTGCAGTGCACGATAGCGGTGTTTCGTTATCCTTTATGGCTTGGAGAGCGGTTCCTATATGGCTGCCGTTGAGGTAATGGAAAGTTTAGTGCGGAGATGTATACGACCGGTCAGTGAGAGAGTATAGCGGTTATTGAGGCTGGCATCTTTCATCACCTCCCCCCCCCCCTCCCTTTCCGTCCCGCGCAACCACACCAGCACACACGCACACGTAATTAACAAAAGTGTCCTCCAACCGGGTTGTGGGTGGGAGGGGGGCGAACACCTATTTGGACAAAACGCAATCAGTTTTCTTGTTATTTCTTGAGCTGTATTTTTCCTTTTCCATTTCTTTCGTTATTTTTCTGAAGGGTCGAATGCCTTTTCGGCGCGCCAAGCAACTCTTCTGCCTGCCTCTGGTTCGCGCGACCACCGAGCTTGCGCAACAGTTTTCATGTTACTTTTATTATATCTCTCTATTCAAGCTAACTTATAAAGAAAAAAATATATCTTGGGTGACATGACAAAAAGCATACAGTGCCTCACAAGGCCACCTGTCTCACTTCTACAGCAGCATCACCAGTAAAACAGAGTTAAGAACAGCAAGGACTATAGGAAATATAAAACATAGTTCTGATGTTCTAAACGGTTATGAGCTACGTCCCATAAAGAGTGTTAAAAATTTCGTGTGCCAGAACGCAATAGCGCGGAATTCACGCTTCGCGCGTAGCACGGTGGAAGGTTTCTTTAGGAAGGAATCGGAATGTGTCTGTAAGCACAAAAGAAAGCGGAAGAATTAGAGTGGTAGATAATTAAACGTAACTGTAACTGTACAGAGCCTCGCAAAACTTTGCAGAATACAGTGTGTGCAAAAAAAAAAAAAAGTATACGCGCCCAGCCTGAAATTCTTATGCACAGCCTGAAATTTGCGTGAGTGACGTGACTGGCGGCAAAGGTGCCAGAAAGTGCTTTTAATGAATTATTAAAGAAAAAGGAAGTGTAGGGAAGGCGCGAATACGTTCCTTTCGAACCAATGTTTCGTTTTGAGCATTTCAAGAAGTCAGTGTCGTAAATTCCACGTGACTCGCTGTGGCAACTCCACGACTATATACGTATATCGTGACGCCCTGCCATTGAGCACAAGGTCGCGGGCTCGAATGGCTCGCTCGGCGGACTCGAAAATGCCCGAGTACTATATATTAATGTTACGGCGCGCATTTTTGTTGATAGGAAGAAAGGCAGAATTTTTTGCCGATTACGAAGCCTGAGGAACTTTTTGCTCTTGAGTATCCATATATATATATATATATATATATATATATATATATATATATATATATATATATATATATATATATATATATATATATATATATATACAGCGCAGTACGTGTCACGTACGTGACTCCCTTTGTTCTGTGGTCGTGCGCTGGAAGTTACACGTCATTGTTGCCTAAATTTTAAACAGAATCGATCGATCGATCGATCAATTAGCCAGTCAGTCAATCAGTCTGAGCTGTCGGCCAGAGGAGACGCGAGTCCGAGTACCCCAGTTTTCGAGCGACCACAGCGCCATCCGGTGGTCGGCATCTGCCACGCCAGGCGTCGTCTTGTCCGCGCTGCACCACGGACCGCTCTGCTGGTCGCGGAAGCTCGCAGCGAGCGGACGAGCCCCCGTCGGTCGAAGGCTGACTGACAGCATCCGGGGCTCACGTGACGACGCGGAGTGACGGACGGGCGCCACGCGCACGGACCCGCCTTGCACGGCGTGTACGCGCGGGCGTGCAGTTTACGCACACGCGCCCGCGAACTGCAGGCACGCATGGTATATACCGTAAGTGTGCGCCCCTAAGTGGAAGCTTTTAGCTTGTAAAGCAACATCGCGGTGGTCGCTGGTTGCTACACCTTCAATATAAGCGGAAGCTATAGCACGAGTGAAACAAGTGCACAAGAGACACAAAGGGCACCTAGAGGAGGTCCTCCATTCGAACGACATTTGGTGCAGTTAGAAACTTAGAAATTAATGCCTGCTTCACCTCCGCTGTGGGTCGGCCCGGTATTTCACTATCTCCGGGACCGGCCCACGTACGGGGATTTTTTTTTTTTTGCTTACGGCACGAGAATTTCCTTGGTGGGTAGAGCTATACAGCTTCGCTTGTAAAAAACACTGAATTCTAGCGACTGATGGGAGCATGACTTTGATTTAGGCACAAAAATATTTCATAAATGCCCTCGAAATCTAGATAATCGAAAAAAAGTAAAACAGCAATTGCAGATTATGGTTCTGCGATACTGCAATATAAACTGGTATTCCCCGTCGCTATTTGGATCTCAACAGTATAGAATCGTTGCTCCACGCCGGCTCTTTTAAGCGATTGCATCCGCTACCACATTTTCAATCTCTCATTGCACAGTTCCCAGCATCCTCTTTATATTGCGTATTATTTGCTTTGCGTTGCACTTTTAGGGACGAGCGCAATTGGAGGCTATATCGAACTAAACTACGCGTAACGCGCATATAGTGCTTATGACTGAGTAAAAGCGGCACACACACACACACGAAGTAGGCATGTAGCACTGAAGTTCTGTGAGACGCCAAGTGGCGTCACGGGAAGAGTATATACCCCCTCTCCGACGCGCCGTTCCGCTCTGGGTCAAGACCTGGCACGCAGAGGTCCTCCGACGTGGGTCAGGGCGAAGCCCCTATATAGCTGCGATCCCAATTTAGCGCACGTGCAGGCCGGCGCACCGTGCGGGCGATCGACCGGCCTTTCGCTCGTGATTGCGCGCGTTAACTCTTGTCGCGAAGGGCACGCCACGTGACTGACCCCCCCCCATAACTCGCTGCCCGTGAATGCGCTCCGACACCGCACGAGGCGCGGGAAGCTGCCGCAGCAAGCGTGTGACGTGGTTTGGCGTGGGAACTGTGACATCTTGCCCGTTCACCGCAGTTCCCGTGTGCTGTGTCCATCGAGAAATGTCTTAGTCGGTGACAGCGACGAAGCCACTCTAATATACAGTATATTAACGATATAGTCATCAATCCAGTGACCAATACACTTTCGACTCTCTGAGAAATGGGCCGGTAGCCGGACGAGACTGGTTAGACCGACGCCACTGGTGGACAGACGAGGCTGGTAGACCGGCGAGACTGGTATAAACCGACGAAACTATAGTATGGACCTATAGGCCAGTAAACCAACGTACCTTGGCCGACATGCCAGTATACACCAATTGAAACAAACCTTCAAGCTATAAAATTACGGATATCCAATAGTATTCCGAGCCAATAAATAGCGTTCTAAAAATTTTGGCTGGTACTGATCACCGGCTGTAGTCGGTGTCAGTGTGACAACAACCCTAAACAGCAGTTCTAGCGCTGCTGTCACCTACTTGCAACTTGGACAAGCGAGCTTAACAATGCGTGTTATGGTGGAGAGGTTGCTGTTTTATACAGCGACAGAGAGAGATGCAAGAAGGCTGAGGGAGTGCATATGCGTGTAAACCAGAACGGGGGCGCCTCCGGAGGTGGCGAACAGGTTGAGGGAGAGAGGGAAGAGAACCACTCGGGCCAACGGATGCACGCGCAAATACCAGCCTCACAATGTCCATATAACACGTTAGCACAGGCCAGTTGCTCGCAAAAAGCACTGATTCGCCGTCAACGTCCACGGGGCGATGAATTCAGCATTCCAGTACCGCGCCTTCCACTACATCTCGCAAATATATCTCGTGAAGGCATTGCTTTGGAACAGCACATATAACTCCGCCAATTATAGCGATGCGCCCATCAAGATAGACGCGACTGTTGCAATCCCTACACACGCATTTTGTCGGAACAAGTGCGGACCCTCGTCGTATAAGATAAACGCTTGCGAGAACGAATGAAACAAAAAGTGCCATTCAAAACGGAGACCAATAGAAGAGCTGCGCACATTTCACCAAGGTGGGTGTGTCGCGCTTGTAAGCTTCGCGGCGAAGCTGCTTTGTTTGCCGAGCTTCCGAAGGACGGGTACATCACGTTTCGGCGGCGTTTTAACGCGCGTCGAAAGTGTCGACAGCGGGTAAGCATGCGAGCTATTTCTCATTTAGCAGGACCGAGGTATGCCCTCTAAATGACACCAAGGGTATGCCACCAGTGCGCGCGCTCTAGCATACAGAATAAAAAGGAGCCTTGAAACCCTATAGCTGTGCGTTACACGCAAGATATATATGTGCGCACGTTCAGCGTTGCCACGTACCACCCGTGTTGTGGAACGTGTAGCAAATATATATACGTGCATATATCGGCGCGCGGGGCGCCCTCTTCCCACGGCCACTATGCATACATGCGAGAATCGTGACCATCGCGACCGTGAGTGAACCTTGCTGCTTTTTTTTTCTTTTCTTTTTTTGCCATAAATCACTGCGATCCGCCACCTCGCGGACTTTTCCCGGGTGAAATTGGGACGCCACGATCCGTGGTCCACATTCGCGCCGGTGGCCAGTCTCGCCAGGGATTATTTTTGTTGTTGTTGTTGTTGTTGTTCATTTTCCAGGTTAAGGCAGTTAACCTTTATCCTTTTAGACAGCCTTTTAGAATGGAGAGGAAGTGACGACCAGCGCTATCGATATGCTATTTTGAAAACGCTGGTCTGTTAGCATATTGAAGCAGCTTCTCACGTTTAAGTGGCGAAAATTAATCCGGGGCTCACCGTTGCTCCTCCAACTTGTACAAATGCAACCTCGGTACGATAAACTTCATCAGCTAGAATCAACGATCTCTGTTTATCTCTTTGTGGATCGACACTTTGTCCTCTTCCGGGGCCATTTCTCTCTTTCTTTTTTTTTTCTTGCGTGTTAGTGCAGAATTTTGAAGCGCTCGTGTTTGCTCATTGCTATATATTTGACTTTGTGTTCACGAGTGTTCATTACTGCGTTGTGCTCCAATGTCATATTCGCCGCAGTGCATAGCGGTCAACAAGCCTGTACGATATATGTTCTGCCGTTTCCGGTACGGACACTTAGCGCTGGTGTTGAAAGACCCAAAGTGGCCAGGCTACGTCTTCACGTGTATTCGTCTTCGCCTGTGGAAACCCTTACACCTGAATGTACGCGGAAACCAGGCGGTCACTATAGGTCACTGTGGTCGATTAAAGCCGCAGGCATGCCGGTCATATGGTTGTCGGTTGGAGACGTATACGCAGAAGCCGTATGCAGTTTAAGCGTCGCCAGTTAAACCTCATATGCAGGGACATATAGCGACCCCTCCTTGGTTGGCACTTGCAGCCGGCGCCGCAGCGCGCTTTGCTGTGTTTTCGACCGCGGGATCAAATCCTGGCCACGGCGCTGCCGCATTTCGATAGGAGCGAAATGCAAAAACACCCGCGTGCTTAGATTTAGGCGCGCGTTAAAGAACCCCAGGTGGTCAAAATTGATCCGGAGTCCCCTACTACGGCGTGCCTTATAATCAGATCGTTGTCTGGCACGTAAAGTCGCCCCTTTTTTTTTCGTTTTCGACCAGGCTTAATCTCAACCTTTGTGCCAGAAATAAACGCGGGCCGTTCACCAACTGAAACACTCAAGCGGCCGCTTTTTTTCCTTCGTCCCGCAGTGATCCTAGCGCTCATAGCCCGTTGATCAGAGAAGTGTAGAACAAACCTTCACAAGCCGGCACGGAATACGTAAGATTTTTCTCGTTTCTTCTTTTCTTTTTTCTCTGTGCGCGTTCTCGAGGCTGTTACATACTAATTGTGCACCGCGAATTTAACTGTAGAAGAAAGATCGGCAGTCTCCAATTTGGCAAATGAATCCACGACTTGTGCATGTCTTGCGCAATGCCGTATTATGCCTGAAATTGGTGACAGTGAGAACGACGAATCCATTTATCCGTTAAGTTTGTCGGTAAACGACAAGGGAGTTGCTCCCAGTCTTTCCAGATCACCTTAAAGTTCGTTCCATTCTCTGTACTCTACTCGTAGTTTAATTGAATAGTGGAGTTTAACGACCCGAAGGGACGCCGTCGTTGAAGGTGACCGGGTGCTTTTTGACCACCTAGGATTATCTTTAACCTGCACCCAGTGTATAACGGTACACGTGCCCTTTCTCATCCCCCCCCCCCTTCGTAACGCGGCCGCCACGTCTGGGAGTCAAAACCGCAAATTCGTGTAGCCAACTTCGTGTATTCGGGTACGAGAATACTCGTACCCGAATATCGCTTGGCCATTCTCGAAGGATTCTTTTTTTAACTTTCCGAGAGTGCGCTTCGCCTACAAACGCGCGTGCGTTTGAGGAAGTATACCCCCAAAGCGAACACAACTGAAGTTTTCAGTTCCGGAAAAACGTAAGTGCGACAAAATGTGAAAGACAGCAGACCGCGTAACCAGCTTCTGCAGTGCGTCAGTTGAGATCGCCGGGCATCGAAACTCTTGGTGCATGGAACGGCACTACAAGCGCTTGATCCCGCTAGAGATTCGCGGCTCCCTCTGCAGGAGAAGCGGAGTCTCATCACACTCTTCTCTCCCATCCCGCTGCAAACATAAATACTAAACGAAGATGCGCGCTTCTGCGAGCTGCACCTTATCGCTCTACGCCGAATTGTTTCTTTTTCTTTCTTTTTTTTAATTCATAGAGAAAGTGCAACTTCTACGCAGTCGCCGAGTAACCGAGGAGGGACATCTCCCAGCCATATAATAATAAATCGCGACGTTCCCAGCGTTCGGTCAAACGCGCGTTCGCAAGAGTCAACTGCACACGGTATCACGCATCGGAGTAAATAGGCGTCATCTTTCAGCGTAATGTACACTGCGAGTCAGCGTTGCTATAGGAGTTATAACGAAACGGTCCAGCTGCGCGCCATTACTGTCCCGCGCAGCTTCGGGCGCGCGCAATGACTCTCGTACACACACACACCGCGCCCGACTTCTCTCGCTTAATTTCTTGCGGCTGCGCGCACTGCCCGTAGAACAAAGATCTGACGCCGCGATAGCCGCGCGAAGGATTCGAGAACGCAGGAGCGCGTGTACGGTACCTGGACGGCGGCCGGCAGTTGGCTCGCGTGTAGGGCCAGACAGGGAAGGGGGGGGGGGGGGTGAAAAGAAAATGGAGATACGCGCAAATCAGTCGGGCGTCCTCTAGTGCAGGCCGAGCTCATGCATATGTTCTCCCTCCGCGGAGTTGAACGTCCTTGGTTCCCGGGCGCTTTCAAGGAGACGCGACACTCGAAAAAACAGAAATCCTCTTGTCCCTGTTTATTTGTACGCTGCTTATTTCTTTCTTTCCATTACACTTGTGTTGAGTTGTCTCTTCGTTTTAAAAGGGAAGTCCGATCGCTTCTGTTGGTTTTGTTGTCGTTTTCGTCGTCGCTGGTTGCCTTGAAAGCGGCTGTGGTCAGTCTGCGGAAAGTTATTGCACGGCCCCTCCCCTATAGAGGGCGTAGGTGTGTGTGTGTGTGTGTGTGTGTGAAGCCTTAGCGCGCGTCGCGCGGTAAGAAAAGAAAATCAAGGAAAAAGAAAGGTCGCCATCGTAAGAGCGAACCTTCGGAGAAGAAAAACCGGCAGTGGCCTGACGCACGCCCTATATGTACTGCCCACGCCTTATAACGGTGAACGTATATGCCAGTACGGTTTGAAGGACATTTGGGGCCCTGTGATCGGGACCTTCTTGTCTGTATAGAAGTTTGGTGGCCTGCTCAGAGAGCAGACTTACAGAAAACAGATTGTTGACGTTCCGCTTCAGATATACTGTCCGCACTGCCCTTGATTTAACGTGTTCGCTGTTGGCGTTTGCGGACTCAGTTTCGAGCACGCGGAAGCAAACCTGGCCGAGATAAGTATCGCCGTTAGAGACTTTGCGACCGCTGGCATTCGTACGTATACGTCACACGAAAGTGCTCGTGCTGTACGAATGAATCACGCTTGTTCCGAGATTCGGCATGCGTGCGGAGTGGCGCGAACGTCTTTTCGCTCGACGACCATCTTTTCTTTGTACTGTCTAAACGTACGATCAACGCAACGCATACCGCCGTGTCTGGATCTTTGACGCATACGACGGCTTCAACTTGAAGGACCATACCGCCTGTACGTATCGAGAGAAGTACAAAGCTTGTCTGCTTTTGTGCGTTAGTCGTCGATACTTATGACTGATGGTCCGTGCGGTTTGAGCCGTGACGTCACGTAGGGAAGCTTTTTACATACTCTTTGGAAGCCGTGTTTCGAGAAAACGATCGCGCTGGCCTGGTGGTTCCACATGAAATGTGTCATCTATCGTCCTTCCGGCGTGAGGAATGTGCGCACGGCATTCTTCTAACCAGGACGTATGTTTGCAAGCACCGCACGTTCAGACGACACAGTGTGTCTTAGCAAATCACTGCATTACCGCGATACTGCTTCCGCCATGCACATGCCATCTTTGCACGCGCTATAACCAAGTTGCGTCAGATGACAGCTAGAAGTGGTGGAGGCAGAATATCCACAGTGTTTCTGCACCGGCGGGCAACGATGGAAACGCCCAAAATCTATTGATTTTAATAACCTACACGCGCACATCCGTGGTGAGACGCGGTCACGCGCGTTACGCTCTAACTTATTTAGAATATATACGGTGCATATATCAACGAATTAGCTTTCTACGCCCGCACTCACGTACGAAGAGCTCAACATCAAACCACGAGCATAAACTCTCCATTCATGGCGTCTCCTTGAAATTCATTAAGCCAGACGCCTCCTTTCCGAGTTTGTGAATGATGAGGCCGATGACTCCACGAAAGACGGCGAACCACGACTGAACCGTCCGCAATGACGATCGCATATGAAGGGCGCTGGGCCGGTGTGGGGTGTAATTGATTCGCACATCCTTCTCTCTTTGTTTCATTCTTTTTTCCGTTGCTTTCAAGATAGACCGCTAATTTTTTTCTATAAAGAGTAAATTAAGGCCGTTCTCCGAACTCTCCATTTAATCAGCGGCTTCGAAACGTAGCTGCGTACACTGTCATTATTGTTTCTCTTATGAAAAAGCAGGGTGGTAGTGGTGTAGCGAGCGTGTGCTGCACTGAAAGTAAAGATGAACAAAGAGGTCTGCTGCTGAATTGTGCGTAATTACGTCCGATCCGTCAACACCCGCACGAACTGGGACAGCAGCGCCAGCATGCGCGCAGGGGGGAAGGGGGGGGGCTTAAACGCCCAGTTTTACGCGCACCTTGCTCCGAGCGCCCTCTCGTATATATACGCACTGTATACCTCACGAGAGGGTCCTCGCAAGAACTGTACAACAAGACGTTGAGAACGTTCGCGTTAAGAAAAAAAACACCGGTGCGACGGCCTCGCGCATCACGGCAGACACTGCAGCGGCCTCGTATATACGATGAGCGCTCGTATATATACGCGTATACTATACTACTCTCTCGTTCTGGGGACTAATACCAAGCGAAGTTCGTGAGCGTGTTGGCCCCGTGCCATGACCTCTCGCCGCCCTTTAAAACGTGGATGTGTACGGACGATGCGGGTGCCGTGGCGGTGTGCTGCCGTGATGGAGCGACCACGGAGTGCTCCCATTATGCGCCATATGCGCGGCGCGAGCTGCTCGCGTGCTCATTCTCAAACTTATATAGAGCCTGGATCGCGCGTGTGCCGCGTGTGCCACGTATCGGTTGTCGCGAGGCGACTGGCCCCGACGAGAAGGGGAACTCCTAGCGGTGACCGGTTCGCTACCACTATCATTTCCTTCGCAATAACGTAACCCTCGTTGTAGAGCATACGGATATAGTACGCGGAGATGCAGGTGCCGCGTACACCACGTTAGGGACACTGGACGACCAGCCACCTTGAGAGGGAAAAAGAAGAATACCTGGGACTGTGGTCATAATTAAGGGACGCATGCCTGTAATGGAAGCCAGAGCGCTATATATGTACTTCGCTTCCTGCGGTCTGTACGGGCCTGCGAGATATACTGTAATATAGTGACGTATGCCGCTTCAGTTTAGCGCGCCGACTATACCGTTGGTGTGCTCGTCTTTCTCCCTTCCCGAGTCTCTGAATCTCCTTTTCCTTTTACCATCGTGCAGGGTAGTAAACCGGACTTCTACTGGTTAACCTCGCTTTCTTTGCTTTGTTTTCTCTCTCTCTCTCTCTTTATATGTATATATATATATCATCACAATGTAACACCGAAGTCTTATATAGAAATACTCAGAGTTGTGCAAGTTGGCGGGTCACGGTACGGAAAGGCAGGCTAAGCAGAGAGAGAGAATACACGTTTTTGGCGACTTTTTGGGAGAGCTAGAGCCCTCGTTTAAATATGAACACAATTATAGAAGGAGAAGCAGAACACCTCCTTGTACACTTGTTGTGCTTGTCTCCCTGTTTGCTCGTCTGCCTTTCTGTATACGCCAAACAGCTTAGCACCTTTAAGGGTGCTAAAAGGGTGTTTTGAAGCTTACGCATTCATTGCATCTGTTTAGCACCCATTTCGCTGAAGAACCCCTAAATAAGGGTGTATGCAAGATCATATCACGTGAACCGAAGTCGAAGCTGCAAAAGGCTTCAGCCGGGCCAGTATCATGTGGATGTATGATGTTTCCCTGCGCCGAGCATCTCTCCTTCCGATAATTGAGAGCGTCGTCTGTTATCTCAGTCTGTAACATCGCAGGCACGCCTCGATCGTAGCTTCGACTGCAGCGTCACGTTATTGTGGGAGTGTCACATTATTGTGAAACAGTTACCGACGTGGTTGGAAACTTGTTTGAGCAGAAAGCGTGAAGAGCTGTTCTGCAGCTGCTGTGTTCTTCCACGCTTATGAACTTGCCCCAGCGCGCAAACATTATATCTCAAGCTCAGCCGTTACGCTCGCCTAGAGCGGATATAACATTTAGTTCTAGCCACCCCATCTCAGGTCAGAACACAGCACTTCTGCCAGTCAATGAACTTTGATGCATACGTTCGGATCCATTGACGTTATAAAAAGAATTCCACCCGCTGCTTTCGTTTCCGCTTTTTCATTATTTTTGGGACACTTATCTTATGGGTACTTAATGTATAGCTTCCTTAATGACCGCCGATGTGCCCGTCGATAGCGGTTTTTTTACCGAGCGCTTAAATTGCTATAGCGTGCGCCGGCTCGCGCGTGCGCAGTTTAATCCTTCTCTTCTCGGTATAGGGAAACTCGCCTCGTTTGTATCATCACTGCAACCGGACTTCTTTTTTCCGGGAATATTCATGGACGCTCGCCTCCCAGGGTGCGTGTGCCGCAAAGCTCGCGCGATACAAACTCGTTTTAATAGCCGCGCGCTGGCTTCACGGCCACGCCTGCGCGGAACGCATTGCTTCGCCCGTATACAAGCCCCATCCCGATTTCTGCCTTTTCTTCTTTTTTCTCACGGCGTGTCACGTGAGCTCCCAGTTTCGCGACAGCGGCCCGGGGTTAACGGCTTGCTGCCCGCTAATCCCGCGTTGAAATAACTCGACGAGTGCGTGCGGAGCTTTAACGAGTGGGGCGTCGATCGTCAGCTACTCGGAGCGAGGAAAAAAAAAAGCAAGAAAGCTGGCGTGTTTTTTTGTTTCCCCCACAATGCCTCGAAATGTTCCCGCGGTCTCCGAACCTCGCGGCCATTTCGTGCCGCAAGGAGGACCGCGCGTATATCGTATGCACAGCGTGCGCGGACACTGCCCTCCCAGTTATAGTTGGCCCGTCGTCGGAGCGCGCTGCAGGGTGGGCATGCGTGCCAATATAGCATGCGCGAACAATGGCAGACCCCTCCCCCCCTCTCCTCCTCCACCACGCTCGTCCTCTTCGTGTCACGCGAACTGAGAGAGAGAGAGAGAGCTCTGCGACTAATGAGGCTGCTCATTAATTATTCCGCGCGCTATGCGTCGGAGGCGCTGCGCTGACCGCGACCGCCGTGGCCCCCTCGCGCGCGCGATGTGACGCGCACGCGATCATCACCACTGCCACGGCCACCGCCGGCGGCGGGGGGGAACAAGGTGGAGGGGTCAAGGCACGCTCTTCGCTCCCTTCTCGAAACACGCACGAGGACCCCCGCGCGCACGTTCACGGGGGCGATGCCGCTTCCTCGAGCAACGCGCGTCTTCTTCTTCCGCGCTCGCGCTGTCGCGTGCACTCGTTCCGCTCGGCGGCGACTCGCGTGCGGCTCGTTATCGCCGCCCCCCCCCCCCCAACCGCTCCACCCCTATAAACCCCTTTCACCGTGATTAATGTGGCGCGTTGGTTTGATTAAATGTCTCCGGACGTTGAGGCAAGCGTGCGAGAGCTGTTGCTGCTGGCTCACGAGGGCGCGCCTTCTAAAGCAAATCTTCCTTTGCCCGTTTCCCCGGGGCTTTGGCCTGTCGTCGTCGTCGACTAGTATAAGTGGACTATAGTGGTATCGCCTAGTACACGTTGTGGCTAAATGTAAAAGCAAAAAGCTGCCTTGGCTCCCGCAGAGCCGGTTTAGAGGAGCGTGACAATGCGTCCACTTGGCTTCTTCGTTTCTGCAGCCAAACGCCATTGCGCATCCCCGGATATGCCTTCTTACGCTCCACGTACGGGCCGCGCATGCGCCGTCAATGCCAGGACAGCGCGATGGCGGCGGCGGCACCGACGACGCGAGGGTCGTATAATTTATATAAAGAAATCACGGCCTAAGCACTCCATGCAGATGGTTAACCAGCGAAGCTGGAACGTGCGGTCCCTGCATTTTATCACTGGGTTAATCCCGACGGTTCATTAAATGACGGCTTCGTAGGCTGCCGGATCCTCGGTACGCACTTGCCGCTACCGCTCGGCTGCACGAGCATGTTCTTGTGCCCGGGCTGCAGCATCGGCACGGCGTAGACGAGCTCGTTCCCCAGTTCTGCTCGCGGCGTTGCTGATCGAAGACTGCCTGCTCCTCAGGAGTACGCATGACGCGTGGCCTACCCATTTCGGAGCCGGAGAGAAACTGCTGCTGCGCGCGCTCGGTTGCGACGGAGAGCAACGACGTCACTACTGGCGCAGCCAATCGCGCGCCTTTCTCTCTCTTTTCTTTTCGCGCATGCGCACAGGGTGCCGACGGAGGAGTTTACGGCGTACAGGCGACAGACGGACGGACGAATCGGCTAGCCATATACAGCTTCGCTGTAAAATGAAAATCCCCTGTCCTATACATACTGGGGTTTCAAACCCGCGAGTCCCGCAGCGCCGCCTCTGGATGCGTCCGAAGGTTATAGTGCTGTGATCGGTGGTTCGGTGACGGCGCTGTGTCGCGTTTTTGCACCATATTGTTTCTTCAATGTCTACTTTAGAGTTTCTGTAAGGCACAGCGGTTAAGCATCGCCGGCCTTCAGACGCGCGAACAGACGTAGTGGCGCCCGGGGATGCCATGGGTACGAGTCCAACAGCTTCCTTTCCCCATTTCGTTCGAGTAGTCGCAACACACACACACACACACACACACACACACACACACACACACACACACACACACACACACACACACACACACACACACACACACACACACACACACACACACACACACACACACACACACACACACACACACATATATATATATTGCGCGAAATAAAGTAAGCAGTCAGAGAGTATCGCGCGCTTGCCCGTCTAATCGAATCGAGAAGACTATTCAAACTGCCCCATGTGTCGATGACGCCGGAGATATTTCCCGATATGGAGTCTCTCGAATTCCCTGTACACACACTTTCTCTCTCTCGAGCGTGTCAAAGTGCAAACACGAGCAGAGAAGTATAATCCGCGCAACGAGCGACGCACACTCGTACACACAGGATGGATTGCCCCCAGCGTAATCGCGTCAGCGCGCGCCTTCTGTGCAAGGCCCGCGGACGCGTTGGAGCGCGAGACCGCGGATCAGCAAGCTGCGCTTACGTCGTCGCATCTGTGTGTTGCGCGCGGTGGTTCCGAGGAGGCGGTGCGGGGCCGCTAAAACGCTTATGGACTCCCCTCCCTCCCTCCTTCCCCTTCTTCTCCCTAAGCCGTGCTCGACTTTGTACCGTCCCGCCGCTCAGGGAAATAGACAGACGCGCGACCGCGGACACAAAAACGGGAGATGCGGTTTGGCGGTGCACGCGACAACTGCCTACTCGTTGAGGGCCATTTGTCAGCGGGCTGTCAAGTGCGATGAGCTCGGGGGAGCGCGGAAGAAAGGACTCGAGGGAGCTACCGCGATCCCCTGTTTGCGTTGGCTTCTTTTTGCAAACCTGGCCTACCGTGCTCCGCGCGCGGTTTTCCTCGGTTTAAGAAAGAAAGAAATAAAAAAAAAATGAGTAACAGGAGAGGGAAGGAGGAACCGGAGGGATTCGGGCACAGGGCCGGTCGCCAGCTCCCTCTCGTCTATTTCATATTCTAATCAGGCAGAGAGGCGGTGAAGCGGGCACGCAATCCACTTGCGGCCCGCGGTTTTTCGTGAGGGTCTGGCGAGGCCGTCAAGTGGCGGGTCCACCACCGGCTATGACCGTTACAAGTGGCCGAGACCGGCGGCGCACTCACTGTGCCCTGCATCATCATCATCATCATCACGTAACCGCCACGCGACGATGACGCGTCCGACTGCGTGTCGCGTCATTGGCGAAGCTGCTGGTGTCATGAGTGACGGCCGCTTGACCTTGCGACGGGTCGTCAGCGTAGCGTTGCTGTGCCTCGATGCATTAGGCGCGTCCTTCCTGGCCGCTTCACCAGTGTTCCCGCTCGTATACGTAAGGCAGATTTGGGTCTCGTCGCTGCCTTTGTTGAACCCGTGTCACTTGACAGAAGTACCGTGCTCTTCGCTAATCTAGTTTTCGAGATGCGCGGCCCATTTTGCACATCTGTGCTCTCCCCTGTAAGTTGTCCAGAAGTAGCCGAAGCGAATTAGGTCTGACTCCACAGACCTGGCTTTTCTGCGGGAAACCCGTCTGTTCTATATGTGTTGTACGGCCGGCCCAATAAGTGCCTAAGAGAAACATTCGCCAGCGCCGGAACCGTTTCGGACTCGATCGACGTCGTATTCTTGGCCCGTCACATTCCGGGATGATCAGTTTTAGTGGCCCACTCATTGACTAATTGCCATGTGGACACAATTCCCGTCGTTTAAGGAAACCGCCGGCCGCACTGGGCGTTGTGTCAAGTGAAAGTTAAAGCACACTCGAGAGTAGTCAATCTGGAATACGTCCCTCGATGTGCCGCGCGAAACAGCACCTCCCACATCGCTGCCGTCACAGATGTCGGTTCAGTTCGATGTGCGAGTTGGCCATGGGTATACCAAAGTCTTCGAAACTATCATTTTTCACCCCCCTCCGAGGCCTTAGAAGTTATTTGAACCGGAACATGCGGTTGTGTTTCACATATTACGGTCGTGCTTGGTTTCTAAGGTTTGTACGTGTTAGACTTCACTGGTGTTTTTCACACGGTTCTCGCGCTAGAACAGCTGACGTCAGAAGCATGGCTGCAAACATGGAATGCGGATATCTTCAGGGCTCAGCGCAAACGGGATACACGGCGAGGGACGTTGCTTCCTGCCTCAAAGTTGAATCTATTTCGTACACGTACCGAACAACTGGAAATGGGGCGCGCCCCGTGTCCCCCGCGCGTACGTCCTCCTCTGCATGTACTACGTATACCACGCAGATTCGTGCTTCCAAACGTGCCCATCTCGAGCGATAAGCCGGTCGATCATGTCCGAGCGCGCGCTGCTGTGTCCGTCGTTGGAACAACGACCCCCCCCCCCCCCCCCCTCTTTTCTGAATCGATACGAAACCGCGGGGGCCTGATGGAAGCCTACCGGAGACGCGCGCAGAAGTAAAGTCCTCATTGTTTTCCCCTGCACTGATGGTCCCGCAGCGGTGTGTACAAGCGAAGCGGAGCGGTCGCTGGGAAAAAGGCGATCACGCACCGAGCGGGACGTATACGTACGGTAACGATACACGCCCGGTCACGATGCGCGGATATGAGGAGGGAATATGGCGATCAGGTTTCGGGCGAGCGAGCGGAGGACGATACGATTCCGCCGAGGCGCGGCCGCCGCGAGGAAGTCGTTCGCGTCTCTGCGCCAGCCCGCGTATATATGTGCAGTTTCCGTTCACACGGGCCTCTCTCTCTCTCTCTCTCTCTCCGGGACGGTCATCGAGAGCTCCGAGGTCTTGTGGGCTTCCCCCGTGAAATGTTCGTGAGCTGGCGAAAGAAACACGCTGCATGACACGCGGGACTATATAAGTTCTGCGATGCGCCGATGTCCAGCCGCTATTTTCTTTTTTCGCTGATGATCTGCCCTCTTTCGCCCCCCCCCCCCCCCCCCCCTTGTTGTCCGGTTTGAGCCTGATGCGGAGACTGCGAAGTGCGGGCGGCCATCTTGGCATCGAAGCACCGTCACCAAGAAGATATATAGGGTCGGTGAGACGAAGCGATGGTAAGTACAAAGACTGATGTATTGGAGAAGCGCATTTGATTCGTCAATCGTATGACAAGGCTCAACATCCCAAGAGAGCGATTTTACTTACACTTATGCGCACAAGAGAGAGAAACAGAGAGAGACAGAGAGAGGTTGGCCTTAGCATGTGCGCTCTAGCCTGCTACAGGGGTCACAAGAGACGGCGTAGTGGAGAATAGCGGAATGCATCTGAGTCCCGACACACGAACATTTTTGCGTTCTGCCTCCATTGGAATTCGGCAGAAGCTGCGGCACGGAATCGAACCACACTTTCGTTCTAAGCACCTCCATAACGCCAGAGGCCATTGAGCCACTGAGGTGGGCACAACGAAGATCAAGAGACTCTGTAGCCGTCGTATACCTTTGTGACGCCTAAGCGGATGTCTGGTGGCAATAAGGACGTTACAGCGACGAAATGTCGCCATATACAGAAACGAATTCACGCGTGTCAGACGCGCACACGACCTATGGGAGGCACGCGCGTGAGAAACGCCAGAGAACAGAGAGCATATACGTGGGCTAGTCTACTCCCAGTGGCTTTCGTTGTCGTGAGCGCTCTCAAGGTGCAAGTTTCTCCGGACAGATAAGTGAAGGGTCCAATACTGCACCAGCACTAGAAGGTGAACCCCCTCCCCTCCCCCTTCGTTAGGCACTGTTACCGGCAAGAAACGCCACGACGGGGGCGGTTTGCGGTGAACGCGCTGCGCTACCGCAAAGATCAGGCCACGGGGCTCTCAATTTGGTCCATCGCTGTGTGCATGTTGGGCGCAGAGGGCTCGCTGGGACGGCATCCTCTTTGTCTGCAGCGGTGAGAGAGAAGGCCCGAAAACGCAACCGGGCGGGCGGCATGCACGGTAGCCGCGGCAGCGCACCGGGTCCTCGCGTATGCCGCGGTGGGCTTGCTGCTGCTGCCGGGAGGGGACGGGGCGCGCAAACAGGTTTGGCTCTCTCGGGCCCCCATCGCGCCACCACAGTGGCTGCTGGCGCGCATGCCACGGCCGGCCGCGGCGCACGGTCTCGAGGCAACGGCAGCACGAGAAAGGCAGCGCGATGGCCGACGCAGATAGCTCCCGTTGCTGTGGCCGCCGCAGCCGATCTCGCGTTCTGCTGGCCTGCGCCCGGCGCGAGTTGCCCGAGACGTTCCCCCTCCTCTCTTCGCCACTGTCCCCCGTCTAGCTGGACTGTCCGCGCGTGCTGGAGCGTGCACGGCCCGTGGCCTGGAGGGCAGGGAAGGGGGGGGGGGGGGGGATGATAAGCTGCACCTTTCGAGTTGCGGACACCAATGCAGAAGGAACAGACGTCGTTTAACCGCCTGACGCCGATCCGTGCACGCTATTCGCAAGATTGGGCCGTCTGCTCCAAAGTATTACGTGCCACTGGTGGGGATGCAGCAAGTCAGCGACTGCTTCCAGACGGCACGTTGCGTTTACAGCACCAGTAGTAAGAAGTTAGGTGTGAATAAAGCACCGCTTCTATGCACCTCACTTTACTCTTACAGTGGCGATCGTCCTATACAATGAAGTCCTATAGAACGGCATCGGTGTGACGTGGAGCGGCCTTTAAACGTTTGATCAGGAGTGTGCACACGTCATCGCAGCACTCCAAAACGCCACAGAAGCGCGCTCGGATGGTTCTGGCTCTTTACGAAACCTCCACTCAAAAGTGTAATAAGCCACGACGACGCCCAACACCGAGGCATACACGGAAGGCTGCGCGGACCCTCAGAATTGTGTGCCCCGGAGTAGCGCGCGCATCGACCACCTGTCGCATTTGCGTGGATCTTAGCCGTGCATTCATTGGGCCGAGGCTTAGCTTACAGCACGCAAAAAAAGCCAGCCAGTGGCAGGGATAGTACTGGTGTGTATAGTGTGAAGCGGTAGCGCTGGGCTTAAACACTCTGCTCGTGCAGAGACGCTCACGGAATCTTCCTACACCTTAACAGTGTGCGGAGCTATATAAGACGCGCGACTCCCCAAATGTCACTGATGCCGTGAGGTGACCCGGCGTACGTGTAAATGGAATAGCTTTCTCTGTGCTAGCTACCGGACACCTGCATATGAGTCCAGCTGCGCGCATGCGCGGATGTCACCACGAACTTGGTGCGCGAACGGCGTCTCGTCAGACTCGGAAACGTTTATATACAGGTTTGGTGCACTCAACTGTCCACCCCCCCCCCCTCCCCTTTTCGGTCTTTCAGTCCTGCGACGGGCCAGGCTTCTCCGCAGGACGCGATTCGCAAACGATGTGGAGGACCGCTCGTTACGCAGATAAGGTTTCCACCCCCTCCCCCTCTCCTCCACGGCCTTCGCTGAGGCGGCGGCGAGAGAAGAAGCTGCGCACCTTGCGAGCGCTCGGCTTTGACAATACGCGTCGAGGCATCGCGCGACAGGTGCAAGGCGCGCATGACCCCTCCAGAGAACGGCTCAATTCCTTTCTCCCTTATACTTCCGCCCCACGTACGCGATGCCGAGCGCGAGCCACAGCTGGCGTCCGCTGATCAGCGGCTGCGATTTTATATTGAACGCAGTGAGACAGCTTTTCTGCACGCGCAAGAAGAGCTTCGTGAACTGTGCCTCTCCCCGAAACCGTATGAGGTCGCTTCCCCTTTCCCCTCCCCAAGGGTAGGGTAGGCAACCGGGAACGTCCTTGGTTAACGTCCCTACGTTCCTCTCTCTCTCTCTCTCTCTCTCTCTCTCTCTCTCTCTCTCTCTCTCTCTCTTTCCTTCTTCAACATTGCTCGTGCGGCCGCGCCGGTCATCGCTTACGCCAGGTTCCCGCATATATACGTCGCGGTCATTCGTCAATAGCCATTCTCTCGCATTCCGGAGTAGAGAATAGTGTGACGTAAATGTATATCAACATCGCTGACCTCGTATAGTGCCTTATAATGGGAGCTGTTTGGACGTTTGAAATTTTATCACAGCAGCGATCACGTGATGAGATCGCGACGACCGGCGCGGTATATGCACCACAGCCCGAGAAACAGTAAGCTCGTGCGCTTATATTTGCGTGCACATTAAGAAACCAAGGTGGTCAAAATTAATCCGGAGTCTCTCAAGCACCCCCTCCCCTACCACTACGGCGTGGCTCATAATCAGATAGTGGCTTCGGCACGTAAAAGCCCAGAGTACTTTCTTTTTTAAAAAGAAGTCCGAGAAACACGCGGAAATAACTTTCGCTTCGACAGCTGCTGGAAAGCGCCTGCATCGCTGTGCAGCAAGAAATGTGCATGAGGCCTCCACAATACTCCACACATTTAGTGAACACACACACACACACACGCACGCACGCACGCACGCACGCACGCGCACGCACGCACGCACGCACACACACACACACACACACACACACACACACACACACACACACACACACACACACACACACACACACACACACACACACACACACACACACACACCGCTGCGGGTGGTGCCGGTCGAACAGAAGAGGCCGGAAGCTGGCGTTCGCACGCGCTGCCGCTTCGTTCCCGACGCGCGCTCCTCTTCCTTCCGTCATGCTCGAACGAGCCCGAAACGAGCGGCGCCGCGAGCCACGCGTATCGCACTAGCGCGCAGCGCGTGTGTGTGCACGGTGCGTGAGGCTTTGTCCTTTCTCGTCTCCAATTACGAAATCTTCATTTAGCGACACCCAAAGAAACTGCGAGCTTCCTATATATAGTGCGAGAACCGCTGGTCCTCGCAATGGTCTCGTCATGGGTGGGATATATTTCCGTCATATCGGAAAGTTCTTTATATACTTTATTTTTAATTTGAAACTTAAGTTTGAAGGTACCGGGTATTTCTCACTCTGTCAAGAAGGTCTTTGCGTGCTTTTCTTTTGTTTGTTTGTTTGTTTGTTTGTTCGTTAATTGAACGCAGTTGACTGGTGACCTGAGAGGGGGGAGGGGGCCAGCTGGGCAGGCGGCATCGCGGTAGACAGAAATTTAGGGGGAAGGGGGACGGGTTGGGGTGCCTAGTGCGCCCCCCTCGCAACCCCCCTGGGCGCGCTATCCTTTGCAGAGGCTTCCGCGCGCTCTGCAATGCGGGTGACTTACAGTATACACGCTCGCGGCGCTTTCTTAAACGCGAAGCTATATAATTTTATTTTTTTCACTTACACGCAGACACATTTTGCCGACAGTCTCAGTCCGCGAAAAAAAGACCACGTGCAGCGAGCTCCCGCGTGCATGCCTATATAGAAGCACATAGTTCGCATATCCACAGCGTCAGCGTTTTCTCAAAACGAACCGACTTAATTTACTGCAGCGCGCTGCCTTTCTCGTCTCCACAATTCACTTCGGTCGGCGACGGAGTGTTACGACTCGTCGTGAGGCGACCGCATTCCAGCGTTCTCAACGGGTGCTCGTCGATGTACTGCCGAAACAAAGAAAAACAAACAAACAAGCAAAACACGCTAGCAGCTAGCCTTTGTACGCGTTTCCATATTTTTCAGGCGGCAGGCAATATATATATAACTCCTCCACGTGATGATCGGCGACCTTGAACTGTCGAGCTCCGTCTGGCTCACTTGTTCCTTTTCTCGCGTTCCCCTCTCGACGTCCCGCCATACACTGCAACACTCGCGCGGCAAAGAGCCCGTATAAACCTGTCCCAGTTGCATTGAGCGGCCATAAAATATGTATACCCGTTTGCAAGGCGGCACATAGGAGGGGGGGGGGGGAGGGGGGGGGCAAAGCGTTTGAACTGCGAGGGTCGTTATTCACTTTATTGTTCCACGCACTCGGCCACCGCGTCCGCCGAGCTGCTTGGAAGTGATTCGTCCTCCGCCACGGCGAGTGCTTTCGACGGGACCGCGCCTCTCGTGAATGGCATGCATGCGCGAGTATATGTGGAAATCCAAGCGAAGGCGGGACTCCATTACTGCTAACAATGGCTTTCTCATGGATTACTCTTGTTCTTTCTCTCTTTGCTGTGAATCGGCTGGTCGGGCCCGGCAGAACGCATCAAACAGCCGGGGCGGGTTACGCTGTTTCTTCTTCTTTCCATGCACTATATATGTCTGGGAGTACACGCGTTTATGCGTTTTCACAGAAGAGCAGAATGTTTTGATTCACTGCGAAATGGACGTTCCGCTTTTTCCTTTCTTTTTTCTTCCTGTGCTTGGCCGCAGATGCAACTTGGACTCCCGTTGATACGCATTGTCGGACCGGCTTATACTCCTCTTTCGTTTGTTTTGTTATTTTTCTCTCTCTCAGCGTTTTCATGCAGGTTGACCTGAGGCGTTTGTGCTCTGCTGGCCCGCAACTTGTGTGACAGAATTACAAGGTATAGTGACGATAATGTCATCACCTTCATCACAATTGGTCGGTTATACACAAAAACAACAAATTGGATATATATATGGACAATGCAAAAGAAGTCAGACCGTGTTTAATTCCTTCAAGTTAATTCAACTGTGTATAGTATACATTCTACAGACCCCTAATCGAGCGCATATTTTGTAACGTTCCATTTCATTTTCCCTTCGTATTTTACGAAGCTCCGGAAGAACGAGAAACAAAACGTATCGTTAAAAAATACAGCCTCGTAAAACACATATCCGACACTCTACGTATCTCTATACACGCGTCACTGACAAGAGAGAGAGAGAAAACAAGGGTAGGAAAGGCAGGGAGGTCAACCAGAACAGCATCCGGTTTGCTACCCTACACTGGGGGTGGGGGAAAGGGGAATAGAAAGAGGAAGAAAGGGAGAGAGGAAGCACTGACAAGCCAACTGGATAACCTGTGGGCTCACGCAAACAACGCGCTCGGTGTGCCGCTGGCAACGCTTTGTGCTAATCTACTTCCAATCGCGCTGCAGCAGTCGAGCATCGGATAATGCGCGGTTAATTAGTGGCCTCCCGCGGGGCTTCCCCACGACTCCATCGCCACACTTTCCCCTATAGTTATCTCGACGCGTAACCTAATATGTGACGGGGAATGCGCCGCTAACGACGCCCCGTTCGCACGCCGCTCGCATTTCGGGCGCAGATCACCCGCGTCGCATACTCCTCAGCCTTGCCCCAGTTTTCACTCGCTGCTCCCTTATAACCGTGCCCGTACCACCACAAACGCCCCCAGTCTCGCATGCAGCCACGCAATCGGACTTGAGCGCACGCGGAGCAGCGGTTCGGTTTCCAATACTAATTAGCGAACGCAATTAAGCGTGTCTGGCCGGCCGACAGCGAATCAACGCGTTTGTTGCTTAAGCGTGAGTTTTAAACATGCCGGTCGGCTCACGCTTCCGTAAAGCCTTTGATTCGTGTGCCAAAGGCCGTGCTTCTGTCAACCCGTTATTGATGATCGCGTTCCCGATGTTGGAACCTTCAACTCGCTCGTTTCAGTTTGGCTTCTTTGTAGAGTCCCCCGTGGCTGTGTATACGTCCTATAGGACTCTCCAGTCACGTGGGCCTTTAAACGGGCCTTGCTCGGACTCCTTACGCGAAGGCTGGCATTAGCATGTTTGGTTAATCTCGAAGTGCGTATAGTTTCGTTATAACTGCACCGTCTGCTCTGTCCGGCGACACAAACACGTATATACATGCAAGAAAGCTGACGTCACCGCCGATATCCACCGAGCGCCTAAGCCAGCACGTAAATACACAGATCTTATAACTCTCTTCGATGCACCTAAACGTCTCGCCGAGAGGAACAACTAGTGCTTCGAGAGGCTGTTCCATCGGTTCAAAGCTAAAGGGTCGAGCTGGAATTCAGTCGGCTGTCAATAAGCGTGGCGGATATTTCGAGACGTTTTTTTTTTCTTTCGAAATAATTTGCTCAATCTTTCCAATCCATCGCTTCTGGCCGCATTCCAATGGGAATGTGAAGACGATACATGCTCAGATATATATACTCCGTCAACCACATAGCGTCAGGTGTGTATATGACCAGCGCTTCGGGTCTCCGAGCCAATCGGTTATGTTTGTAAACCCCGATGGATACATTCTTGCAGTCGGGTGTGAACTCGTCGGCACCTCTCGGGTCGCTCATCTATGCGTTCACGAGTGCGCGGGTGCGCTGTGCACACACGTGACCCACTTTTATCGCGCGCCAGCGGCCGTTTCGAAGTCGCGCGAGCGTAGAATTTAAAGTAACGCTACAGTACATAACTGAATGCAGTCGACGGCTTACGCGGACGTATATGTACGAGTAGAAGAGAGACGGACTGCGTGGAGACCCCAGGAGAGAGCGACGCGAGAACGATCGAACTCTATTTTTTTTTTCTCTTGCTATTTAATAATGCATGCACATTTCGCGCCTCTAAATGATCACCGCGAGCGCTGCATGAAACACGAGCGCTGCATGAAATATATGCAGCTCTCAGGCAACGCGGCATGCCGTCGGAAGGAGGGGGGAGTGGGGGGGGGGGGGGAGACGCCTGAACTCGTCACGAGGTATGTTAGTGTATATATATATCTTTGCTTTGCTATCGATGGTCGGAATAAGTGGAGAGAGATCGACAATGATAAACTGGTATAGTTGTCATAAAATATACTCGTGTTCGAGATGGCGCTAACTATATACACACTATAGAAGGTGCGTCATTTGTTTTGACTTATCGAGTGCATTATACCCGGTGACTGCTTCGGAAGCGAAATGCGTGTTTCGAGACGCTGTAACACTCAGTTCTCGCTGAAAATCCGCAGCTCCGGCTTTTTTTCCATTTACTCTTTGCTGCAAACCTTTGCTGCATGCGTTGACTCTGCGATGATCTCGAGAAAATATATGCTTTATGCAATGGCTTCGCGGGGTTTTGAGTAATTGCATCGGGCCAGCCGCTGTGCCGTCTCAAGTCCAACGTGCAGGGTACAGCGGATGCGCGAATGCGAAGTTCTTTCTCCGGTGTACGCCTGTCAGCGTTCTTGTGTAGCTATAACTTGCACTTGAAGTTGTGCGCGTACTGGAACACTTGTTATTGTGTGTACGTAAAGAACTTGGTACATAAGCTGCTTTGTCATTGCCGTATTTGCAGAGGGCTCCTATATATGTGCAAGCAACACGTATGCACGACAAGCACATGCATGGGTATAAGAGACTGGAGCAGGTCGTAGCAATATGACCTTATTTTCTACACGATTTCCGCAGTGCTTGTGTGTCTAGATGAAACGGAAGTGAAGCAATTTCCCAGACGTAACATGATATATCGTCTATGTTACTTTCTCACAACACCATGTATAAAGTGTATCTGACAATAACAAAGTGCAGGCATGACATACAAACGGTTGAGCTAGAGGCGCTGACCGAGGCGGTCTGCGCTGACCGAGATATATCGCACGGTGCGCGCAACACTGACATCCGCGAGTCACGACAGACATCACGACGAGTGGCACCACCACGCCTTTCACGACGGGCTCGCCATCAAAACCTCACGATACACGGCTGCTTTCTTTTTTCTTTTCTTTTTGCCACATCGCCGATAAACGTTGAGCAGAAACGGTACCAACAAAGCAAGATCAACAAAAACAAGAGAGAGAGAGAGAGAGAGAGAGAGAGCAAAGGTCAACCTGACGAGCGTCCTGTTTGCTACCCTATACACAGGGGGTTAAGGGAAAGGGGGAATGGAAAGAGGAAGAGAGCTGAGCACTGAGTGCTTGTTGGAGGATGCACAGGAGATCTGTAAACGGTCACTCAGACCGATGACCTGCTCTAGAACAGCACCAGAACTTAACTGCACCTAACCTGCTCAAGAGGTGCTCATGCACATAACTGCCCATAAACTGCTCAAGCACTATATGCACAAGCGGGCCCGCGACGGATATGGCCACATTTCCAGCACTCAGAAAACGATTTGGGCTCCAGAAGAATGATCAAAACCAAAATTAGCAACAACAGCACGCTCCAGAGACGTGTGAGCGGCGGATATACGTACATAGTTATCCTCACGCTTCCGTCACAGACATCGTTGACCCGAAATGATCGCGTGTGTGACTACCCGATGTAGTGCCGATCGAGTGTGGGGAAAATATTGAGAATATATAAGCAGAACTATACGCACTCTGTTGCTAGAATCCGCAAACTGATTATCACATATTTTGCTGAAGAGTGCGTTGCTCACTATAGTTAAAGAGTACGACTTACTAAAAAGTGACCGTTACTAATTGTAGAACACTTTACTTTATGACTTGTCATCGCTCCTGCTTGGGTGTGAGGTAACAGACAACACTGTTCCTTCAATATTCAACTCTAGTCGCGCTCTAACAGCGAGAGTTGTTCTTCGATCATAGCGATTGTATCAGAAACATTTCCTTTTTTTCTTTTTTTTCCAGAGCATCTTATCTGCTGCAAGTCGAATACTTCCAAGTAAGTGTCGCGAACCGCACCACCCACTCTTCGCATATAATACGCCAACATTTTTTAAGCGTGAGTTTGCTCTCCGACACCAAAAAAGCTTTCCACACATAATTGCGAAGCCCTAGTCGCCCGCATGTATAGTTTACAAAGAAAGTGTGGAAATATCCTATACCGTGGATTCAAGAACTACCCGGCCGTGACCGTTAGATAATCATTCGAGAACTACCCGGCAGTAACCGCTAGATCGTTATCCCCCCATACCGTGCACGCGTTATTCGGATTAAAGCGAGCCCTTATCGTTTGACAAGCCCGTTGTTGCGCGACCCGAATCGCCAATTACCGATAGCCCTTTTGGCGTAACCGTTCCATTCCCGCTCGGCGCTCCGTGCTTCAATCATTAACTGCCCCCCGGGCCGGCGTTCGTTACTCGATTTGCATCGCGATCTGTGGGCCTTCGAGGAGGGAGCACCGCGAGCTCACACGATCGAGCAGCGCGCGCGCCTGTATTGATGGAACGGCCGCCCCTGCAGCGGGTTCGCTCCCTCGCGAGATCACGCCCGGCCGGCGTTGCGCGTCGCGGCGGGGTCGCTTCGTGTATACCGTATGCGTTTACTTGCGCGAGTACGACCCCCAGCCGCTCTTCGTCTTATCGTTTCTCTCGAAAGATGTGCGCATCGTACCATATGGCCGATGTTATAGTTAAGGTGTGTAGGTCAGTCGGTGGATTTCGCAGCAGAAGTGTATATATATAGTGCGACTCGGTGGCCAATCTCGGCAACGGTGACATTGACGAGCGTTTATTATGCCACAGCGCTCTCGGAGGTGCTGTCGAGCCCTGGCAAGAAGCTGTCCGGATACGATGCTTATAGAATGAGCTGAAATGAAATATTAAAGCGAAGGTTCTTTCTTTTGGGGGGGGAGAGGGGGGAGGGGGGAAAGGGGGGCATCGAGGCTGTCCTGTTGAATAGTTCAACACAGGACAGCGCATATGGCATAAAAAATCGACTTATAACAGCAATCTGTACTACCTGTAAGTTGTCCCAGTGACCGGATCCGTAGTCTACGAAATTACGCAGTGAGACAACAAAAGATACCTAAATACCCTCACTCAGCAACACGCCTTCGAGCGTTCGCACTTCCATTAAGGCGGACGCTTATATCACTTCCTCCCCGGTGTTTGGCTCGTCTGCTAAACACAGAAAACGCTGGTGTCAATCAATCACTCAATTAACGAATCAATTAGTAGATCAATCAATCAATCAATCGGTCAACCAATCAATCTTCCAAGTTTCGAGCCAACCGTATACTAGTCCACATGGAGGTGCAGTTATACGCGAGCAGGTACAGTACAGACACGGCGTGCGGCACGGCATCTCGCGGCCGTGCGCGGCGGCAATAGCTGGGCGGGAGCGGCTGCTCGCTTCGAGCCGGTCCGATATCTGGACCAGGCCGGTCGCCCTTGGAGTTTCCGTCGCCGGGCGTGGTCACCTGTACCGTCGAGGCTGCGCTGCCTCGAGAAGAGAAAGCACTCCTTCCTTCCTTCCGGTATGGCTCCCCCTTCCCTTCCCCGAAGCACTCCTCGACAATCCCACGTGCCCGGCCGAGTTTTTTTCTTGTGTGCATGTTGGCGAGGCCGCCCTGCCCAGCCCAGCCTGCGCTCCCCTGTCCTGCGAGAAAAACGCTGCAGCGTCGTGGAGGCGCGCAGCTTACAATATGCGGCGGGTGTTGGTTATAATCGTGGCGCCTGTTTGAAAGAGCCCTTCGCGCGGACGGTACAACGAATCGTGGTCGGTACATCTGAACTGCGTGCCCAATTGCTCCACCTGGTAGTACGATGGCGTAGTTATAGGACAAGTATACTGCATGGTGTGTGTGTGTACAGCGGCGCCCCAGCGCTGACGTCGACAAAGATCGGCGGAACACGTGGTGAGGACGAAGTTTACACGGCACACACGCGAAAGGAATGAAGGCACACTGTTAATCTAACCTTACGCATCCCGTCGTGTTATCTACGTAGTCATAATACACAATGAAGGCTTTTGGAAGAAATCAAAATTGACGCCGGCCACAGCTGAGGGCGGCAGAGAATGTTGTATCCAGAGATGAGGTACAGATATGAATGCGCGGTTGAGACGAGTTTACGCGGGACAGAGCCCTTTGAATTCTGCAGTAAACCCAATCGTGGTGATGGAGAAGAAGGTTACGACGATAGTGGCCGCGGGAGAGTTTGCATCCAGTCGAGAGCCCGTTCCGTTCCCGAGAACAGTTTATCGAGATCGGCACTCCAGACCGGTGCGTGCCTATACAAGCGTCCGCGCCGCTGCACTGATTTATGCTGCACTGATTTACCCGGGCATACGCGCCTATATCTCCTCATGCGGGCAGTATAGTGGTAGCCCCGGATAAATAGGCAGCTCGCGGCTCGGCGTCTATACTCCGTCCCGGGCACCGACGCCGCGGCGCCGTTGAGGTGAAGGGAGCCCGGGGGGTGTCTGCACGTATATAACATCGATCCTCGTTTGCCATATGCCGGCGGCGGCCGATCTAGAGAAAGCCCCGTTCTCCTTCGACGCAAAGTCGATCCCCGCTGCGCCGGCGGCAGCAATGTGCGTAGACCGACCGACCGTCGTGCGAATATACGCTGATTGCGTGCCGGCGATGACTCCCGTCTATTTTATTTGTGTGTGTGCGTTTTGCGGAAGAGTAGGAAACAAAAGTGTGGTGGACGGTGTATAAATCCTCCGTAGGAGGCGTGATTTCGGAAACATGTAGCGCTGTTTAAAAGTAGGATTGTGCTCCGTTTATGTATGCTTGTGGAGCCGCGTCGACATATAATGCGCTGCCCTGGAGCGCCAAATGTTGTTGTTGATGAGGTTTCCTGTGCACAGAGTGACACCTACGCACGTCCACCGTGCATGCATGCAGGATCGGCCAAGGATGGGATGGTTTGCGCGAAATGAGTGGAAGTTTAGAAAACGCAAATGCGTTCCCGTGACGTATTTCTCTTTCTGTTTTGCGAACAGGGCTGTGAAATTGTCCGCGCGCTGGCTGTATATGGTCACGCTGCTTCCGTAATAATATATAGCGCAAACCAGAAGGACCAGTTCGTCGTTATTTGAGGGAGATTAAATTACATTAAAATGGATCGACTTTGTTCTTTATTATGGGGGCGGGAGGGAGAGAGAGGGGAGGCAGGGGACACTTGCGGCATGACTTATGCAGTAAAGAAAATTACAAACTGTGACAGCAAAATAGACCCCTTAAACCCTGTGATCGCGCATCTGTTGTCCGTTATCCAACGGATACCGTCCTCTGGAATACCTGCTTGCATGGTTTGGTCTTCCTGAGCTTCGTGCGCCTATAATATCCCTACTACAGCCATATATGTAAGGTGATGAAAGTCCTTCGTAGACTTGAGACTGGAAACGACTTGAGAATAGCAAAAAGATGCGAACCTGAACCTAAGCGTAGGCTTGAACATTGGTGTGCGCAAAATCAAAGTAATATTAAACAGGCTACACAAGGAGCACGAATCCAGTGTACTGGTATATATAGTCAGCCTTCTGAAGAACTGGACGAGTATATAGATCTATCTAGATGGGGGACACAGACAGCGGGAACTAAAAGAGATGGAGCTAATCTGGCGTAACGCGCACCAAGTCATGAATGACAGAATAGACTTCTTAGCGGACAGAGTTATACGTCTTTTTGGTTGTATAACGATGTATGCGGTGTGTGTATCTACCTCTATACACATATTAGTACAAATGAAGCACTCATCCACGAAAGTTCAAAAGACCGTGAAGTGTATAGTCTGCGTGTATGTAACAGCATAAAAACCGGATAGAGGTCGATTGAACCCAGTGTCATGGTATAAGATTATCGTTACTTCGTTATCATTTTTCCTTGTTTTTCCCCTTTTGTTTACAGATGTAAAAAGAGGAAACTGAAGTAACCTATAGCTATTTCGATACCTATTTCTATACGTCGAGTTTACAACACATCAGGACAGCCTGCTCATATATGCGAGGATGAAAATTAGGGGAAGGAAAGTAAACTTGAGAGATCGATGAAGACCGCGAAATCAGTGATTAAGGGATATAAAGATGGAAGAGGTAAGCCGCGCGGCTAGATGTTCTTTTATCTGAAATGAACAGTAAGAGTTGGACAGGTCATGTGGTTTGTTAGAGAATGTGAGCCCCAAGGAAAGAAAAGACGTTCCGAGAGGGCATCACGTGATTTTGGTGCATCCCACGCATTCTTTCATGTGCACAGAAACCGCGTATATGCACGAATGGGAAGTCACGGCGTTAAATGGTAACGCGTACACCTGGAGGGGTAATATTTTTATCATGACTACGACTGCGTCGCCGTGATGTGGTGTTATAAGCAACGCCCTGTTGACGTCGTAACGTGAAACGATGCTCGAGCTTTCACTTTGTTAACATGCACTTCGTGAGACGCGTACGTAATTAAGCCAGCATATAACACGTGCTTGCTTTGTGTTTGCCAACGCGTGGCTTATACCGTGGGAGTGGGTAGATTCGAAAATTCATTGCACTGCTGCATTCGCAAGGGCTGGAACATTTTACGTGCGAGGTCGTTTGAGAGTATATATTCTGAGGCAAGAAGCGCCTCGGGTGGGCGAAGCGTATATAGAGGCGGGCCATTTCGTCTGAAGCAATTAGCGTAAGGGCGCATTAACGACTTAAGTTCTTCAAGCAAGCTAAAACTGCGCAATGCTTGCGCACGCGCACTGCAGCAGTCCACCGTTTCGGAGATGCGCGAGCAGCGATTTGCGAATGCAGGTGTATACCTGCGTGACGGCGATATAAACGATTACGAAAAAATGTTTAAGGGCGTCCACATTCTGCAACGACGTATACCACTGCAGTTGACAACCCATCGTGACGGCTTTGTTCCTTCGGTTATATATAGTCAATACGAGATCCACGCGCGAAAAAAAATATATATATATAACACACAGATCCAGCGCAATGTTGTGATCTAAATGATGCGAAGCTTGTTTAGAGCTCGTGAGGTATAGCAGGGATAACGGATGGTCCACGGACGGTCTCGTCGCCTGTGACTATTAGTTCTCTGCAATTGTCACGAGCTCGAAGACGCGACGTGTGGCGCTTGTCGACAGGACGTATATTGATAAATATGTAAGCGCAGAGAAGTACGACACATATATATCTACGAATAGAGCAAAGTAAAAATCAATTAACTGCAACCTGCAGCGGATCCGAAACAGTGTACTCTTTAAACCCATTCGGAGCAAAGCGGCTGCTCGGACTATGTAGGAGGAAGCTCGGGAAAGCAAAGCCGAGCATCCGGCAAGGGAAAAACGACCGGTCAGAACGAGCCGTGACAAATGTGCATCTCGAAGCAAATTATGTCACGCGGAAAAAAATACCGGCGTGCGAAACGAGTCCGCGCTCTCTCTCTTCGTTAAGCAGGAAACTATATGTTCCGGACCACTCCTCGATTTGCTAAAGTGCGCGCGCAACGAGGTTATTTTCCTCTTCGGTGGTTTCGCTTTTTACAGCTCCAAATTATAGATTATACGGAAACGCAAGCAGTGTATATGACTGTATCCATGCGCTTGTCTTATAACAAATTGTTGCGCCGGCATGTGATCCAGGCAGCTGTGCCTGATACGAGCAGATTTGAGTTTATTGCTGTCACTGATTCGCTTGTAACGTTTGCAGTCGCTTGTCGCGACTTCTTGAGTTAATTGGCTTTCGGGGTTCGTCTCTCTATATATATAAAAAAAAAAGCAAGTTAAGGTGACATATTTCCGCACTCATGAGTTCGCCGCCACGGTAGAGAGAGAGAGAGAGAGAGAGAGAGAGAGAGAGAGAGAGAGAGCAGGGATGTTAACCAGTCAAGAGTCCTGTTGGCTACCCTACGCTGGGGGAAGGGATAATGGGAAGAGGGTAAAATTGCAAAATGACCATGGGCTGAAGCACACGTTCAGAACGCTAACTCTCGCTAAGTCTATGATCGCCATTGTGATAAGCAACGTGATGAGTGATGGAGGCAAGTGCGTCTCCGTTTTACGTCCATGTTTCTTTTCCTATTCAGCCATCTCACGCAACTTGCACGAAAATTTAATACGCGAAGTGTATGCTGTACATAAATCGAACAAAACGAATTTTCAGATTGATTCCTTTGATTCAGCCGTTTCGGCGTAATTTGTATCGGATATTTGGACTTCTTTCGAGAGTCCCCGTGCACTTAATTGACCTTAATTCTTCCGGTCACTCCAATTAATTGATAACTGGCACCATCGAGAAGGAAAAGAAGTTCCATCTGATTCTGAAAGTATGCGCTTAGGGTTGTGTGAAGTGCCCGATACATGAAGGAACTAATTTTCGTGTTTTACGCAGATCACCTGCAGACCTCGGGCGACTTGCATTATGTAGTGGATGGAACTTAACGCTGAGGTCGAAAACGCCAAATGGCGACTTATCAAATGATCATTTGTATACATATCTGATCACACAGTCCCTTTGTTTAGCAACTAGTCTCGTGGTATGATGCGAGCCATTTGATCTGTCCTCATTGATCGTCATGCTATCGCTAGACCCTCGGCTTCCAATGAATGCTAGAAAGTCGGAACGTTTTCGCACTGGCTGAAACGATGTGTTCTTCGAAAAACAATGATCACCGAAGTTTTGACACTGTCGCATAAATTCTCATTATTTTCTTGTCTCATTTCGAAATTTCGGATTGCCCTCCTACGTTAGCGGGAGTTCTCAGATTTTGGTCACATGATAAACAACGAGCTAATCGATCAACTGGCAAAATGAATGAATGAATTCGAGAGAGACACTGCAGTGTTTTACCGTGCATACTTGCCGACAAGTGTGCTTTCTGTGCCCCTCCCCCTTTACAATGTGTGAAGCCCTGAGGGTACAATAACGAACTAACTAACTAACTAACTAAATAAATAAATACTTCAACCTCTTTCTGTCTCGCAAGAGATGTTTCGGCCACATAGACGACGGCATTTGTACTTCCTAGAATCTGTACGAACTTGCGAGTCTTTAACCGAAAATGAATGTTAAGGTTTTGCGAGAGTGTCCTGAAGCATCACACTTGATTGCGATGTTCTTAAGATGTTACTTTTATTTCTGGAACGGATCCGCAAATACGGGATTCTTGCGCGCAGAGTAATTCGTATTCCCCACATACATGTACGCCTAAATTCTTGCTTGAAAGATTTCCTTCGCGTACGTTCCGAGAAGTGCAATCTTCTCTGCCGACAGGAGCCAAGAGGTAAAACAAAGTCGCCCTCTCTATATGGGCATAAGTGTTACACAAGGCGTTTCATTTAATGAGATTTTTCCATTTGTTAATCTTTTTTTTTTTTTTTTTTGAGAGTAAAGTGTCAGGTTACACAGTGCTCAGTGACATCAACGCGCCTTCTAAAGCCGCTTATAGCCGTTTGCGTGTTGGAGACACATTGTAGTGAAAATACCTGATACGATTTCACCGGCCTCCGTAATGATTGCGTGAGCTCTGCACCAAACTGCATTGGGACGTGCGAACGGAGCTGCCTACTTTACATATATATAAGGCGTTCACAGATCCACCAATTTGCGTGCACAACTGGACTCGCCTAACTCATCGCAGTTGAATGCGAAAGGAATTATATCCTTGTTTCAGGCAACCCGAAAGCACGCCTATATGCGTGCACAAAACGAATGATCGTGTTGAATGTCGTCTGCACCATCATAATCGCATTGGCTTATATAATAAGATTCAGTCAGCGTTACTTCCATTTGATTTCACTTCAATTTCTTTTTTTTATTCGGATGCATGGAGAAATGCTCACGAAGAGAGACAAAAGGAGGATATCTCCTGTCTCTACTGAGAAACTGGCTAGTCCTGTGCAATGTTGATGCGAAGAAGCTTATATATCGAGCGATCGCATTCTGACCACTCCGCGCTGATCCGCGCTCCCCTCCCGATTGCGTCGGAATGCGGTGGTTGTTCTTACAACGGTACGCGAGCCCCGAAACCAACCCCCAAACCAGTACCACACGTTGAACGTAACGTCTCTCCCTGCACCAGCTTCTTATATAACCCGTCCAGTCAGGGCCCGGCATGCGTGAATGCCACAATGGCGGAATGACCAGCCGGTAACAACTGGATCGTCGATGCCGCAGAAACGGTTCGCCGAATAATTTCGTCGAGCTTACAAAGCGATCATTTTTCGACGTCCGAACACCGCGATAATCATAGACTGATCCTCGACGAACACCTCTCTAATGGCGTCTCGCCTTGTTGCGAGGCACGTACCGGTATGCAGCCGAAAAAAAAAAAAAAAAAACCACTCGCCCGCGTGACATTTCGCCGCTTACCTGTCCTTTCTCACGGGGGAAAAGAAGTGCATACTGTGTGTCTACATACGCGAAGCGACCGTCACAAAAAGTAAAGGGTTGCGCGCAGCAAAGTGTACGGAGAACGCGTGCCGACGCATGCAGATGAGTTTCACCCTCGAGCCAGAAAGTATAGCGCGTGTCTCGCGCACGAAGAAGAAGAAGAGCGAAGGAGGTGGTGCAGGAACGCGGCCAGGCTTGACCGAGCAGACCGGCCATTCCCCCCTTCGCGGGAGAAGAAGAAGGGAGACGGGCTCACCGTCCATCGGAAGTGGAAGGGCAGCCTGAGCAGGAGCTGCCGGTCCGGGTGCGTCTGCAGCGAGAACGAGCTGCCGCCGATGAGCGGCGACGTCAGGTTGCCGAAAGTGCACGCTCCCGAGAGGTCCACCTGCGCCTGGTACTCCTTGAGGCACAGTCGGAAGTACGTGTTGCAGCGGCCGGGGCATCGCGAACCGCAGCACCCGCCGTCCAGCAGTAGTCCGCCGGGGTTGTCGATGCCCAGAACCTGGAGCTCGAAGAACCCCGACGCGCGGGCCGCGGGCGGCAATAGCAGCAGCAGCGTCGCGCACCACACGAGCAAGGCGAGAGCGGCACAGGGAGAACGCGCGCGAGTGAACGCCATGGCTAGCTGCCGTCGTCCGGGCTCCGGGCGGCCCCCCGCACCTTCTTCGACATCACGGTGTCCCTCCAGCTGCGTTGGTCGCCTGCCGGCCACCGGGGGCGAGCATCCATGGCCGGCTACCGCGTCCGGCGACCGCGCACCGACACCGAGCACGACCCGCGCCGCCGACACATGCTGCGCGATGATGCTGCTGTTCCCGCGGCGAGAATCCAGCGCAACAAGGGTTGCTCCTGCCACTCGGGGAGTACGCCACCCGGGCAACTGGTTGCTCCTGCTCCCGGAGCGTGCACCGGCTGCCGTCTCGTAGCGCCTCCTCTCTCCTCCCGCTCTCGGTGCACCCCCCTCTCTCCCGGCGCCGCCCATGGCTGCTGGTGCTGCTGCTGCTGGGGATTCCGTGGCCATTGAAAAAGGCCCCCACCGCGTGGGGCGGTAGCCGGCGAGAGGGGAAGAGGGGGGACCGGCCCCGACCGGCGCCGGACACCGGCGGGGGGGCACAGGTGCAGGCGGCTCCATCAGCAGCCCCCGTCTGAGCGCGCGCTCATCTTCCAATCAGTGCGGCGGCGGCAGCCTTTTCGGCATGACGCCGCCGCGGAATGCGCCGCTTTTTGCTCGCCCGTCGTCGTTAGCCGGACACCACGCGCGTCTTGACAGCGTTGCCATCATTCCCCCCTCTCTCTCTCGATGTACTATGGTCATTGACGCCGTAACCCCATCGGCGCGGCGTTGGCTACCTGCTTACGTCACTGACACTTCGCCCTGCCGACGCTCTCCTTGTTATCGAGTGGTGGACACAAACTTGATGACTCCACTCCCCGACCCGGCCGCTTCTCTCCCTCGCGTCGCGTAACTTCGCCGTGTCTCCTGAAGGCGCGAGGTTGTAGCTGGGTTAATTAAATTTCCGAGGAACGACGTCGTATAGGTGGGTGCATTTAAGCCCGCGCCAGGCTCCTGTCACTGCGGGGCCTGCGCAACGGGGAGTGCCGGCATCCTGGTGCCGCCTGCTATCCCCCGTCGACTTGTCCCGGCGCGAAGAGGACGCGGACGGTGATAGCGTGGTAAATGCGCCAACCCGCCTCATTTACGAATGTTCGGGCTACTGTTAGGCGCCGTCCCATAGGAGCCGCAGCATCATCCATTATTGGCAACTACGAAACTGACTCTCTGGCGAACATACAGTGTCTGGAAGCGTGGTGGCACTGATTATTATTATTATTATTATTATTATTATTATTATTATTATTATTATTATTATTATTATTATTTGTGTTGTCCCTCCCCCCCTTTGCATCGTGTTATCGACGAGAAAATTCGGATCTGGCACTCTCATATAAGAATTTGAAAATTAAAAAGAAAAAGAAAACGTGGTCGAAACGTGAGCGAGAACCGAGAGGCTCAATTTTCGTTAATCACACTCATATGAAGGTAACAGACAATTAAGCTAAGGAAATCAAAGTGGAAATTACCCGTGGTTTTTCAATGAAATGCAGAAATGATAAGGAAAGAGGAAATGAAAATGAACGAAAAGAACATCATTGTCGCCGCCGGGAGCCGAAACCACATGGTTTAAAACTGAAGCAGGTGCTTCATTTGAATCAGAAGCGATGAGAGACAGGTACTTCACATATGCGTCAATCTCAAACACAGTGCGCGATCTGCAAGTATAACTGTTACGTCAAGCGATATGTTGACCCCAATATTCTTGACGTGGTGCTCTATAGACGGGTCATTCCATGCCAAACGTCCCGACCCCAAAAGTGACCATCGCTGATATTCGTGAAAAAATTTGGGCTAGATGACTTTTCTGTGAATAAGGTTTCGCCAAAGCATTTTCGTTGAAAAAAAATTTGTGATCACGTGATCGCTCTTTCAAATTTCCGGGAAGAAGCAAAAGCTGGTTGGAGGTAATTTTTCTTTATTCAAGCTTGAAAGTAGGTACAATAATAAACTTTATTTTAGAACATTGTAATGGCATCCTTCTTTCATATTACGTTATAATTGAATCAATTTTAGAATTTTCCGAATTTATTTGGCTCAGTAAAAACGCAAAAAAAGTTGCGTTTTCAGACATTTCTTGCATAAACTGCGTTGACTTTTCAGCTGCAATAATTTTTCTGACTTTTTGACTTTTGCTATATTGTATGTTAAAAATAATTCCCAATTATTAAGAAATATATTTTTTGAGAAATACACCTCCGAAGTTGGAAAAAAATGACTTTTTGGCGAGATTCAGGCCGCATTTAGGCATGAAGGCCCTCAATATAAAAATATGTCAGATAGGTCAATATACGCACCGGCCTCTTAACTTGTGATATGGAAAGTTTCATTCGAGTAAATTTTGTTTGAAGCGAGAAATTATTTTTTGATCTCAGCAACCCATGTCATTAGTAGGCACTGCACACGTGCCGCCGCTCTCCTTGTCGTCTCCGTATCGTCGTCTGCTTTCTCCTTGTCTGCCGCCCAGCAGACGGCGGCTAGCATATATAACTACTGCAGATTAAAATTTTTGACGTTCCTTTGGTTTTTGCTCTTTCGGTGCTTAAGAAAACGCAAGGAAAACGGCTTTACATCCTTCTGGGGATGTTTGTTTACCCTTACCTCTGTATTCATGTGTTTCTCCGATGAAAATAGTGTGATCAGCTAACAGACGCACAAGGCGGCAGACGAGGCTTCCTGTGAGCGAATTTGAAGGGAATGCGTACAAACGTTGTCGCAACGAAGGAACATCGGAAAGAATATGGCACATAACTCGGTCCAACACCTTCAGAATGGATGCGAAATCCAAGCTTCAGTATCATGCCTTCCAGCATCAATTTCTTGCACTGGGTTAACACCCAAGCTACAATACATCCCGTAGTTGTCTATTTTCGGAAGGCGCAAAGCGACCCTGGAGAGGTTTCTGCGTGGTGTTTCGCTGTTGTTTCTGACTGCCTGGAGCATGATACAGTCGCAGTACACACATTTCAGAGTGCAGTGCTCGAGGTAGTAAAACAATATCTGCCTGAAGTAAAAAAAATTCATCATTTCTCTGATGGAGCTTCATCACAATATAAGAACAAAAAGAACTTTTTGAATCTTTGCTACCATGAACCATGAACAGGACTTTAATCTATCGGCAGAATGGAATTTCTTTGCCACTTCACATGGCAAAAGTGCATGCGATGGTGTCGGCGGCACACTCAAACGTCTGGCAGCAAGAGCAAGCATGCAGCGGCCATATCACAGCCAGATTCAATTTCCAGAGGATCTGTTTGACTGGGCCAAAAGTAATATCAAGGGAATTACAGTAATGTGGGTACCTAATTGCAAAATACAAGGAAAAAGAACAGAGCTTGGTTTGAGATTCAGCACAGCGACCGGTGTTAAAGGAACGCGATTATTCCACCACTTCAAACCAGTGACGGTTTCAACTCTTCGGGTTGGTATCACCTCATACTCAAATACCGAAGAAGTTGAAGTAAAGAAGCGGGCATGAATACTATGGAGTCTTTCATTTGCCTGTAAAGGCTCATGTGTGAAGAGTTGAACATGAGTGAACGAAAAAACGGAAGGCAACCGACAAGTTGAATCAGGCTCTAATCTCCAGCTGTGAGCGTCTGTGGCCCGGTCAACAGCCGTCTTCATTCTGGTGCGGAACAGCAGAAAAGAAGCGGCCGTGTTGCCTCCCGCTCTGCAGGAGGCAAACTTAGCCATTAACTGTTATTGCAAGACACCCACATCGATGCCGTGTTCGCCAACCTGACAGCCCCGAGCCACAAAAATGACGAGAGGTGAACTGACAAAAGCAGGCCATTTACGATGTGTTTAGACTGACGTCAAGCGACATAGCCGACACCGTCAACGTTTTTTCGGCGAAGAGCCGGAGTGCATATGTAAGCCCAAAAACTCTCTGGTGGCTCATACGCATCGTGCAGTGAGACTGAGCCCAGCAGTGCCTACTAATGACATGGATGGCCGACTTAAAAAAATTTTTTTTCGCTTCAAACAAAATTTACTCGAATGAAACTTTCTATATCACAAGTTAAGAGGCCGGTGCGTATATTGACCTATCTGACATTTTTATCTTGAGGGCCTTCATGCCTAAATGTGGCCTGAATCTCGCCAAAAAGTCATTTTTGTCCAACTTCGGAGGTATTTCTCTCAAAAAATATATTTCTTAATAATTGGGAATTATTTTTAACATACAATATAGCAAAAGTCAAAAAGTCAGAAAAATTATTGCAGCTGAAAAGTCAACGCAGTTTATGCAAGAAATGTCTGAAAACGCAACTATTTTGCATTTTTACTGAGCCAAATAAATTCGGAAAATTCTAAAATTGATTCAATTATAACGTAATATGAAAGAAGGATGCCATTACAATGTTCTAAAATAAAGTTTATTATTGTACCTACTTTCAAGCTTGAATAAAAAAAAATTACCTCCAACCAGCTTTTGCTTCTTCCCGGAAATTTGAAAGAGCGATCACGTGATCACAAATTTTTTTTCAACGAAAATGCTTTGGCGAAACCTTATTCAAACAAAAGTCATCTAGCCCAAATTTTTTAAGGAATATCAGCGATGGTCACTTTTGGGGTCGGGACGTTTGGCATGGAATGACCCAGACACATGACGTACCATGCTCAAAGCTTCAATTTGAAGTTGACTTCTCTGCACTATTCTTACAGCATGGTGGAGCAGTGCACCGTGCAGGCGGGGTTTCTGGGCAGGTCTTGTGGAAGCTTGCTGGGGAGGAAAGGTCGCTTGTAGAGGTGCATGAATGAAAGAACTTTCATTTGTGAGGCGATTACCCTTATGAGCCTTCGCGCTGAAAAAGAGCAAATGGAGAGCGCGAAGCTCTAATGGAAGGCGCCGTGATCGCACTCTCCAAAGAAGGCTGAGCACCAGCTTGCTTCTCATGTGCGAATGCGTGAAGAGTTCAGAGGCCTCTAACCGTGTCCATTTGCCAGTGTATGCACACGGTGGTGGTGACCGAGGATCAGCAACGCGTGGTAAAATACTCAATTGGTTCACGAAGTATTGCGCTCAGAAATGCGATGCTTTTGGCGAGGTGCAAGAACCTATAGTCTATGATATGAAGCCAATGTTTTAAACATCACAAGCTGAGTGGTACCCGTTCTGTACGCATTCGCCTTTTTACGCACTTGCAGTGTGTCTGGTTCAGGTGTGTCCACTGTATTCTGAAATGCCAAGTCGGCTCGTGAGAGTATGGCCTGAACACAGCGCGGACCATGGTGTTTCCTTCCCGATGCAGTCTGCTTTTTCCTCTGCATCAGTATTGGATGAATTCAGATCCCTGTCACTCTTTCGATGGGTGAAGTACGGATAGTGTAAACGCAGTTGCGTCCGCTCCCCCGTATTCTTTAAGAAATGGGCTCGTCAGAAAGCGTAACAATGGCTATGGTGTTGGGCTGCTGAGCACGAGGTCGCGGGATCGAATCCCGGCCACGGCGGCTGCATTTCGATGGGGGCGAAATGTGAAAACACCCGTGTACTTAGATTTAGGTGCACGTTAAAGAACCACAGGTGGTCGAAATTTCCGGAGTCCTCCACTACGGCGTGCCTCATAATCAGAAAGTGGTTTTGGCACGTAAAACCCCATAAGTTTTTAAAACGTAACAAACGCACAACGGAAGATGGAGATACGAGCAAGAGATATTAGGCACGGTTTCGGGCGACATTCTCCTGCTCTACCACGAGCTGCTCTGCGGTACTCTGTGTGGACACTTTGGCACTGTTGTTGCAATGGTGAAGTGCACTTGTATAAAACGACTGTCGCCTCGCGTATCGCCACCAGTTTCACTAAAACTTAACTGAGTTGCAAACACACATGTGTGTAGATCGTGCAGATGTGAGGAGGAAGTCGAGCGCATCACGCAACCGCGTCAGTGCACTTCAACGTAAAAAGTGTAGGTTGACTGCTCAATTAAAGGGAACAAGTTCTTTGATGCCGATAGTTTTCCAAAAGAAAATAGAGCTTGACGAAGACGCATTGTTACTTGACGTTCGCTATGGGGAAACCGACACAGACCAGCTACAGAAACTCTAAAAAGAAAAGTCGTAGTTTCGCCCGGAACGCGAAGCGTCGATTGCGATGGCAAATTATTGCACAACTATACGAAATAAGCATATGTTAGCGTTATCGGCCGCGTAAACTTGTAAACATTCGCTTACTCACTAAATTACGAGCATGGTATAACGCGCGCACAGGTAAGCACGAGCACATCTCACTCGATGACCGCGGACACTCATGCACTGTCAGGACGCTGGCATAAGAAATAGCAGCAGCAGGAAGGTAAATGCCCTTCGTGCTACCTCTCGCTTCAACGCGAACTAAGCGGCGAGAACACAGCGTACACGAAGTCATCAGCCCTAGGCGCGACTATAGATACTGTATACATTCATCGCTTCATTCATGTACATTCATATACTGCCAGTCATCGCTTCGAGGATGGGGCCCGCCTGGCCGCACTCAGTCGCGCAATACCAGCCGCCGCTGGAGTAGAACGCCCCACCCCCCCCTCTTCCCCTGCTGCCTTGCGCGCGATGGAAGACGGCGCGCTCCCTCCCCACCTTCCTCCCTTGCTCGTGCGAGATCGAGTCGCCATGCTTCACGGCTTACCTTCACACGCTTTCACTCGCACCCACAACATGTGGCGAGCGGCCGTGATGTTATCGCACTATACGAAACATCACGGCGACGCCGACGACGGAGGTGCGCCTGTAGTGTCCATGTGATTGCTATCGCAAATAAAAACAGTGCACTGAACAGACGAAACTTTACACAATGACACTGCTTGGCCAACTGATGAGACGATGTGGTGTGAGATGCTTGTGTATATAGTATACCCGTATAGTGGCACTCGGCGGTACTGACTGCCCTTCCGCCTCAGTAAAGAGAAGAAAAAAAAAGTCACGTTTCGAAATATGATTCCTTTACATTCTCCGCCTAGACTTACTTATTCGTCGTATACGATTTTCTCGGCCGCATGCTCGCCTTCTTCCTCGACACCGCGTGGTGTGTGTGTGCATGCCCCGCACATGTTCACGCAACCAAATGCGCAACCATGCAGCAGCCATGCTGGCCGCGTCGCCGTAAACACGTGGGGGCGCTGTTCATATGATCGCTACAGTTTCCCGTCTCTCACGCTCCTCGCCACGCACATCTCGCGCGCGGCGCTCTAATCACCCGCCGCCACACGCGGGGCGCTCGAACATAACGTTCGGCGCGTTGCGAAAGCGGCCGGCGGCGCCGTTGAAGCTGCAGCGCTCGCTCCCTCGTGTGTCGAATCCCGCGGCGATGCGGGCGGTGCATGCCTCTTTCGACGTACACACTTCCCCCGTACCCTCCCCCTTACACGCACGCACATCAAACACGCGCGCATATATATCCTCGCACTGCTGATGGCATATGGGCTTCTCCGGCGTAAGTGGCACGCCACACGCGCGCGCCTGGTGCGCGGTTAAGACCGCGAGAATCGCGACGTGCGTATCGTCGTCGCCAGCGAGGCCTGCGGTGTGTATGCCCTGTGACGTAAGGAAGAGAGGGGGATAATCCCCCCGCTCTCTGGGGCTGGTCCTTGCTGTCGCGACTCGACGTCGCGTCACCGGCCGTCGTGTCTCGAGACTGTATGTATATGCGGTGAGCCACAAGGCCCGACCTCCCGCGTTACAGAAAAAAAGGCGCGGCCCCTCTGAGGCGTCGAGGCGTACCCCTCCCCCATCTCTCTCTCTCTCTCACACACACAAACACACACACACACACACACACACACACACACACACACACACACACACACACACACACACACACACACACACACACACACACACACACACACACACACACACACATGTCACTGTTTTGCGTTTTCTTTCCCGAGCTGAAAAATTGTACCTTCCACGGCCGATGGATTCACGTGGGATGCCTTGCGCGTATTTCATCTTGCGCTATATGGGCCTGCTGCGGGTGCGATCCTCTCCCCGACTGCCTCTTCGTAAAACCGTATTTACAGTGCGCAGACCTGTCAGCATGCTGTTTTGCCTGATTACAGGGAAATTTTTCAACTATATATAGTTGAAAAATGGAATCACAGATAGTGAATCACAGATAGTGAATCACATCCTCCCGAGTCGGGACGCACTGGCTTATTTCGTAAGTTCCTCGCGCAGACGGCGTGTGATATAAGAAAAGGAAGAAAGCAGAGACTTGTATGCGAGATTGGTCACATAGCAGTACCGTGTATGTACACATGCCAAGTGGCAACCCTGTAGTAGCTGCTGCTGCGCGAAAGAAAACAGAGCGGCGGACTTGCACCACATTCGTGTTACGCTATGCAATCCGTGCCCCGACGGAACTTCAGTGCTCGTTGCTCGTTGCGGCATGAAATCGCGCACAGGTGATCGGCTTTAATTAATTTGCTGCGTTGGTATACTTGATCGATGCGTGCTCGTGCTTACCCGCGCAAAGCTGCCGCTGCGAGCAGAAATGAAACGGGGCACAGAAAGAACGATACGCAAACCGCGCTGCCCTGACTGACCTTGTTTTGAAACAGGCCTAAACTTTCCAGCTAAAGAGCCGCGCATGCATGCATGCGCGCTGTCATTAAGCCACAGCTCACTTGGCGTGGGGCAACCACACGAAGCTGACGTACAGTGTAGCCAAGGAAATCACATGGAGGAGAAATGAGTTATATCTATAAATTTCAATTGCTATCTGGGGGGAATCGCTGAATGAAAAGCTCAGATTAGCAATATTTTTTTTAGCAAATGAAAAGATAAATGAAAGTGGCAGGAGATACAGCCCTGCCTCTGATGGGAGCCGAGCCCATGACCTTTGCATGACGCGTGCGGTGCTCTGAAAACTATACAGCGACAGCTGCGCCCCGGCCAGGCAATCTTTTCAGTACAGTGTTTGGGGCTGGTCATCAATTAAAACCTTTAAACCGAATAATGGAAACCTATTAATGTATCAACTAATCGATAATTCGGATTTGTTGATTTCGCATGCGTGAGCTAAAGAAGTAAAGCTGGTGATACATTTCGAGAAAAGAAAGAAAGGGCGGTGCAATTCGAATATACATTTGCCTTTACGTATAATGTCACTTCAGCGACACTCTGAGGGGACATACGTATATATCGAGCATATCAAACACACTCAGATGCACTCGTAAGCCTATGGTTACTATAGTTCATGCTGGCTTGAATTGCAGCGGGCATGTGAGGCCTTTGATCCTAGCTGACTTCCGACATAAACGCGCGTGACGCGTCTCAGAACATTGCAGCTCAGTCTGCATGCAGCTCGCTTCCGCGAAGCAAAGCAAGCCAAGTTTTTACTTATTTATTTATTTATTTATTTGTGATACCCTCAAGGTACATAATTGTACATTGCCGAGGGGAGGGGCGAGAATACATTCCAAGAGTAAAAAATACAGGATTAGTTCTATGAATTCACATTGCAGGGAACAAAAGCGATATGAAAAAACTAGTAATGCATTCATAACAACCAAACCAGAGACTTGCATAATAGCAAACGTCGATGCCGACGCTTGCTCACGTTTATGACTCCAACCGATCGCGATCAAAAATGCATATATACGTATATATAATAAAGTATCGCAAGTGAAACATTAATGAATTAGTCGATCGATCACCTCTGTAACGAAATGACCGCTACAGCGAAGGAATATTGCTGTTCCGGTTCTATTGTGAACTGTGCTGCGCGCGACCTTCGCAACGACCTGTGTGAGAGGATGATTTCTGAGGCCCTAAGTACTTTGTTACGAAGGCGTCCGAATGTAAACGGGAGGTAAATCAATTAATCGCCCATGCAGTCCTAGTAAGGTTGGGCCTGGTACTTAGCCAGCGCCGCGAGTATACAAATGCAAAGCTCACAGAAAGCAGTTATTGGCATAACTATTCTGATCCCTTGTGTCCAGATACACAATTTAAAAAAAAAGAAAGAAATGCTGTGAAACATGCTCACGGGTACCTTTCCATGTCCGAGTTGCGAGGGCGCGTGCAGAAAGCGCGTAGTTTCCAGCGGCTGCGTTCTGCCATCTGTCGTCTCGTGCGTGTACTCTTTTAAACCATCCGCGCATGCGGCCCCACCGCGTCCGAGGGGCCTTGCTTTAGCTCGGGCCCACCTCCCACGTGGCCTATTCAAGTACACGTAAGACGCAAGAACGTTTTTCTGAGATAACCCCTGTACCGATATTAATGAAATTTCGTGCAATTGAGAGATAAAGTTAAATTCTAGTGACTGCTGGAAGCGGTATTTCGATTTAGGTCCTGAATTATGTTACAATAATTTTCAAAATTTCGACAGTTTGAAAAATATAGAAGCACGAAGTTTACAAGTTTATAGCTATGCATCAAGAGCAGACATCGTGGTTCTGTAAACGGCATCCATTAGACCATTGAAAGCGAAGAGATTCGATATGTCATTCTATATCTTACGCGAATTTGTTACGTTGTTTACAAGGGTCCTACAAAAGGTGTATTTTCGTATTACTAAATTCGAAACCAACAGTCACTAAATTTTAAGTTTTTCTTTTAAATGCAACAAAGCTCGTCAAATTTGGTGCAGTGGTTGCCGAGAAAAACGAATTCGCCTTTTACATGTATTTAGATAGGAGCACCCGAGCTAAAGCTTCCTCTTATGTGTTCACTGTGTGGCCGCATATCAAAAGGAGTGTTACACACGTCACGCGTACTGCACGTATGGTTTCCAGCGTTGTCGAAATGTTTCGATAGTGCACCAGCCACCCGAGTTCACCGTGTTTCGACCCTCGCTTCTTCCATTTAATACACTCTTCCAAGAAGCCTGTTACTCAAAGCAGGCCATGCGCACTCGACGTCCCACTCATTTGCGAGTCCTGCTGATTGATTCAATTCTTCACATACTTGCACAGCGGCGTAGCCAGGGGGCGGCCGCTGAGTACGTGCCATACCCTCCCCCCCTCCCCCATCAAAGGAAAGAGGTCTGCGTACACCACTAGCTGCGTACATGGTATTGTTATTGAGGCCACCAGATTGACTGCGTCTGGATCACATCATTGACATTCAGTGCTACATATGTCATCGCTAGTGGATCCCAGCACTTACAGTCATCGTATCTCTCGCTAGTAACTGCTGTTGAAAATAACTCGTGCTTGCTCGTAACCGTCATCTGCATAATTATATTCGCCCATAGTGCAGGAATAGTTCACCGGCTCACTCGCCTCGTGCTTACCCCCACTAACCGTTCTCAATTAACCCGGTGACTTAGTTACTCCGTTAGGCAGCTCGCCCACCACCTTGAACTAATACTTACCGATTCAGCACTGTCAGCAATACCTCGATTTTTATGCCATATCCATATATAGATTTGACTTCGCGCGCCAGAAAAATTAAAAAAAATAAAAATATTTGGTTTTAAGTGCCAAAACCATGATCTGATTATGAGGCGCGCAGTAGTGGGGGTTAAATTTTTACCACACGGGGTTCCTTAACGCGCTCCCAATGCACGATACACGGGCGTTTTTGCATTTCGCCCCCCTTCAGAATGCTGCCGCTGCACCCGGTATTTGATCCCGCGACCTCGTGCTTAGCAGCGCAGCACCGAAGCCACTAAGCAACCACGGCGGGTGAACTTGATGCACCATAGGTAGAGGCTGGATATGATGACTCATTCTTCAATGTGCCCGCTCTCCCATCCCCTCTCTCGTTCACTCCCTCACACACTGAGTGACTCGCTCAATCGTACTCTGACGCATAGCGTATAGTCTCTGACCGCAGGTCGGCGCCTGCCTACAGGGGAGATGCGGTTGGGCTTGGCCTCATAGCACGGGCGCTGAAGAGGGCTTCACCCGCGCGCTCGTCGGGTCGCAGCGCCTTGGAATACTTTGGCACGTAATTCGGTTTCTTCTTCTCGGCGTAGTTCCTCCGTCCAAGCCTGCATGGAGCCTCTGATGTAACTAAGAGGAAAAAGAAAGCCGAAAAAGACACGGTGAAGAGAAGAGAGAGAAAGCGTGTGCGTCTGGGGAGGAAACAGCCAAGTTTGATGAAGACAGCTGGCGGTTTGAGGCCCCTCTTTTCCTACACACTATACGACACGCGCCTGTCGTACTCCTCGAGAGGAGGGGTACACGCTATCCCTCTCGCAGTTCTTTTTGCTTCCTTCTCCTCACTAACACATTTTTCACTTCATTTTGCTAACTTTCTCTTTCTTTCTTTTTTCTTCTTCATTGCTTTCTCTCTCTCTTTTGAAGCTGCATTTTCTCGCTCCTCGCCGTGAAAGAACATCGAGGCTTCCCTTCTCTGCAGTCTCCAGCCCTGCCGCCTCATTAGCTCGCGTCCTTCACGATCGGCTGCCCGTCGACTTCTGAGACTTACCTTTCCCTCGCGATTATTTCCAGAAACGGTGCCTGCTGCTTCTGCCCTGCTTCTTCATCCACCCGAGGCCGGGAGACGCTGCGTGTTCCGTACGCGACCCACTGGGTGTTCCGATTTCCCTGTAGCTTATTTTTATTAAGCACGCTGTACTTAGGCTAATTCCACACGCATAGCACGCACCCTATGCTCACGTGCCGCACAAAGAAAAAGTTATTGGCGAATGTGATGTGATAGAATGCTTCACTTTCATGTGACACACTGAGCAGCGACAGGGTAGTGAACACATCTCGAGCCGCAGTCATCACTTGTAGGAACAACCCCCTAATCTTTTTATACGCCACACTATTTTTACCTTCGTATATTTTATCTATACAAATATGATCTATGCAGATCAGTACTGATAAACATCTGTCGACAGTTTTCTATACCCTTCTCAGACACGAATAAACACAGGGACGTAATCGCTGCTCACTGAAGGTCGGTTCTTATTACCGATCGCTAAGTCAAGAACGTGAAAATAATTTTTTTTAACGTCGTCTGTAGATGGATTCCCATGCTACGTGGACAAAGTAGTTGTCTATACCGTGTTTCTTACGAAACAAAATAAAATTCATATAAATATGTAGCATAGTGTGGTGATTCACCAAGTTGATGCTGCATTCTGGACGTTTATGTCATTTCACGGTACTCAAAGCGAATTTCATGGGCACTTTTTGTCGCATGTGACGAATTCAGGGGTGTAATTAAAGTTAGTATCAGTTATCTGAAAAGCAATGCGGCAAGGGTATGATTAAATCATATGCATACGCTTCCGCACGCATCTGAATTCGTATCCGGGATGAATACCTTATACTTAATATTATTCCTGAGTGAACTTTCAAAAGGTTCGAAGCCAATGTTGGAGCGGTAACACCTTTTTAAGATTTAAGCTGGTAGCCTATTTTATCAGCAAAAATGGAGACTGTTGTGTAATTGACCCGTCACTGTTGCACTGCACGCTTCAGAATGTGAATACTTGAGCACCTGTTTTCGATTTAAACATGCGTCATCCTGTGATATCGCCCCACACATCTCGTTCGCATGCATGGTAAGATATATAAATACGTAAAACCGTTCCTGCTGTTAAATCCTTGCAAGTAGGGGTTGTTTTTTTCTGCCGTTCCCGAGTGTGTGTCTTGGTTGTGTGTGTTTTTTTTTTGTTTCTTTGTGTTATATCTCCTCATTACCTGTCAAAAACGTCACGGAAATCGCGATGAATTCTGGTTTCTCGACATGGCGTCCCCACATAATGAAGAAAAACGGAAAGCCCCGTTCTCTACCCTCCTAAAACAATACATTCAATTGAACTTCAATAGATATTCCATTGAAATCAACAGAAAGTCAACAGTAACTCAACCAAACTTTGATAATCGCTTGTGAATACAATCGGGCAGGCCCAACGTTCTTCCGCGCGGTGCAGGACCTCCGCAACCGCGGCTCGTCCGGAGGGACGCGGCGGCAGGACCTGCGACAGAGCCCGTCTCTCCGGTCATTTGTTGTTGTCATTGGTGAACGGAAGCGGAAGCGCGCCTCAGGCCCACTTCCGCCGAGATGTCGTGGGTGCTTTACGCACTAGCCTCGCGCAGCTGGGGGTCGCGCTCACACGTCTATGGGGTCTCGGTCGCGTGACAACCCGGCGGAGTCCCGTCGCTCTTCGTCTTCCGCGCCGTGACGTTCGCCCGACGCGGTGACGTGTCGTCGGCGGTTCGGCGAGCGAGCCCAGAGAGGGCGCTGTGATTTAGTGGCGCGGTGAGGGCGCCTGAGGGCACGCCAAGACTCGTCACTTGGGTGGGAAACGAAAGAAACCGCAACTTGGGAAGTCCTGGTGTAAGGCAGAGTCAAGGAGACCAGACACCTCTGGTACATCACGGTACAGGCCGGTAACACTGAATCCGCCTCGAGCTTCATGAAAGGAGGGGGAAAAAATGTCATCCACCCAAACGTAGCACGAAGAAAGGAAACCCGTACGGGTTTCTCAAAAATAAAGCTTGCGGAAGCCCGCCAGGCAGAGGAATAAGCTTTAGGAAAGGGAAAGTTGGACCATCCACCACATAAGGTAGCGCGAAGATGCGAGGAAACCCTTACGGGTCTTTCAGAAAAAAAGCTTCGGAGTTTGAAAATTCGTCAGCAGTCCGGGCATCAAACCACTCACTCACTCACTCACTCACTCACTCACTCACTCACTCACTCACTCACTCACTCACTCACTCACTCACTCACTCACTCACTCACTCACTCACTCACTCACTCACTCACTCACTCACTCACTCACTCACTCAATCAATCAATCAATCAATCAATCAATCAATCAATCAATCAATCAATCAATCAATCAATCGCAATGCCTTTAACAATGGCGCTCCATGTCTTGCCGCGGTCTCAATCAATCAATCAATCAATTGATCGCAATGCCTTTAACTATACAATAGCGCTCCATGTCTTCCCGCAGCGTACCGTCGGATCCTGCTGCGTCCCACCCAGGATTTCTCAGTTGCATGCACCGTCTCGCGCCTGCACGCGTGCACGACTTTCGCCGTCGAGTGACGCGCGTGTCTCGATGCCCATAGCGCGTGGGGTGTCAGCAGCGACGCTCACTCGTCCAGCGCCCTCAAAGTTGTAACAGACATATCGAGGGAAGGCCATGTCTCTTGTTTTCCTGTCCCGCCCGCATTTCTCATTTGCCCCGCCTCGCGCTTAAAGCTGGCAATCTCGGCCGTCGCTGGGTACGGTGGCCGCCGCGCAGCCGGCAGCAGCCCTAATCACGTAATGCTCTATGTCCCAGCGCGTGAACGAAAATAATAATAATAAAAATAAAATAAAACGACGTGACACGGACTCCATGGGAAGGAAGTGCGAGTCGCCGCGGTGAACGCGGGCCGCACCTCCCGTAACGGCCGCCGACCTCGTATGCCTGAAGGATTGCGTCATTGTTGATACGCTCTGTCCGCTCCATCTGGGTCACGCTCCGCCGATGTGTCCGCTCGTTCGACAAAAAATCGATGATTGCGCGGCCACTGTATAGGTGGACGGCAGGTATACAGCGATGGCGCCGCCCCTAAACTCTCACTATTTCCTTTTCTATTTCGATAGACTATAACTGCAGGTCGCCTATTGGAAATTGAAAAGGAAATTGTTAGTAATTTAAGAGCCCTATACTAGCAGCTCAGCGAACGTCGCGAGTGCAAAGTGCTGCGCGGTAATTACGAAGTATTACGCTGGTGCTAGTGCGAATGTAATCGTCGGTGTATATATACAGCTTCGGAGATTGGAAGAGTGCATGAGTATGCATATCGCGTGGCATATGTGGCCTGCAGAAACGTACTGCGAGCTTTTTTTTTTTTTTCATTTTACGCCGTTCACGATGAAGAATGTACAACTGGCGTAAGGCAAAGTGCTGCGCAACAACGGTCGTTGACCAACGCTACCAACTAGCGAGGGCATGGAGGCATTATTCTAAGGATATCGTTGACATTCAATTAAATAACGTAACTATAGAAAACTTAGTGGCAAGTGTACAGTGGAAACGGTATAGAGAATGAGGAACGCAAGAACGTTAAACGTCGAGGACCGTGTTCTCGGTCGACAACTCATGGGGATACCCTCGCTTTTGTGTGACGTAAACGTCCAGCAGTATTGCGCCTCATTGGATCGGGGGGCATCGTGCAAAGTCGAAAATGTCGATACTCCGCGCTCGTTGGATATCCAACTAGCGCGCACGTAAAGGAGTGTACCGACATGACATTTTTAACTTTCCATCTTTTTATTTTTATTTTACACGATACGAAAGTCGCGGACCTCGAGACTCAAGCATAAATACTGGCAAAGCTTGGAACACTCTAAATAACTAAATATAATATTTATTTTCTATAAAGCAGCGTCGGTTTCGTTTCTCATGAGCTGCACGACGTCATGACGAGGAAGGTCACGTGGGAGTGGGATATCGTATACGTTTTGACACTCGCTACGACTCGCTCGGTCGTCTGTTATGCTGCTTTATCTGCTTGCGCATGCGCAACAATTAGCAACACATAGTATAGCCAGGTATAGCACGACGGCCAAACAAGCCAGAGCGAATGCCAAACGTCGCGATGTTCTGATCACCTTCTGCTTCACGACATCACAGCTCCTGAGAAACGCTCCCGCGCTTGGTCGCAGGCAAACTATTACAGTAAATTACTTAGAGTGTGCATGCTGAGGCTCGTCGGTATTTTTTTCTACAGTCTCGAGGTTCAGGGCACGTATCAGAAACTGCAATCAAGATACTTCGAAATCACATCGCACGCGGCCCGCTCCCGGAGACACACACACATCAGCTGGGTTCCCGGCCATTCGGGCATGACACGAAATGAGGTGGCATACGCCGCTGCCCGCGAGCGTATACCAGCTGGGCTTTGCTCCCAAACCACACCAGGCCCGCCGCCAACGTTGATGACATCGCCTTAGACTACTCGCGGATCTTCTGCAGCACCACCGACTCAGCAGAAGAACGTATACCCTTCACCCGACAAGAACTGGTGACCAGAGAGGAAGCAGTCGCACCTAAAACCCTTGCATGCAAGCGATCTTGCGTGCGACAGCGACAAGCGACGCGATAGAGATGGCTGTCGCGTTCTCTCGTTGTCGTATCCCATGCGAGCGATGACTTCGAGCGACGTCTCCCCGGTGTTGCCGGTATGAGGGCAGCAATATAGGCGCCGAAACTAGCGTGACGCGTGCTTTCTTAATTTAAGTGGATGCGCTTACCGTAATATGCAGCATAAAATATTTCTGAAGTTCTTGCAGCCGGTTCTTATCCTTGCACGTATAAAAATTTAACCGTTTGCTCGTCCCGTGCAACAATCGGTACAGTATACTTGAGTGATGTTCGTACAGTTCCGGCTTCGCGCTTTTGGCGAGTCGCTCATAGCACTTCCGGCCACGAATTCTAGATTTCCAGAACCGAGCAACCAAGCGACAAGACCGAGCGATCTGTTCAAGCGACGGCCAGTTTCGTTGATCGAAGCCGTCGCTCGTCACCGTCGCGCACAAAATCGCTTTCATGGGGTTTAGCCTTCATCCTCCACCGTCTACAGACAAATACCTATGTACACGAAGTAATCATGCGCGTACTCTATCCTATGCAGAACTCGTATACAAATGCCCCCATTGCGACCTACCAGACACACTGCGTGACCCATCCACAGACCCCACCTCACAAGCTCCACAGCACGACTCCAGACAAGGACGCCCCATAGAAGCACAAGAAAAGCACCCCAACTCAACGCAGATCTATGCCACAGGTGAAATATGGGAGACCTAGCTTTCCTCTGACAACCTGGACCACCAGCGCAGTCTCATCGCCTGGGCCAAGGAGGCAGCACAAGCCATAGGGTTCCTGGAATAAGGAATCCTGCCACCTTGAGTGAGCCGGTTCCTGACTCGGGTTACCGTTTCAGTAAATAAATGTTCCCCCCCTCTCTCTCTCTCTCTCTCTCTAGGTCCAGAACCTGCAGTTAACGCA